>NC_085139.1:95336315-95638659 GCF_024139115.2 Armigeres subalbatus | reverse complement strand
GCCAAACTACCACCACATCTACAAATGGAATGGGGCTCATATCTCCAGGGATTTTCGGAAGTGAATCTAAAAACGTTTGGAAGTTTTATGTCCAGTGTAGTGAAAGCAGTGAGCAAAGTGACCGTGTACGCCAGCAGCAGTGTAAGACCGAGTGCTCCAACGAAGAACAATTCTAGGGCAAGAGGAAATATCATTGCGCACCACAGTGAACCTAAAATCAGAGCCGAAATCAACGCGGTGGAAGCCAAGGCGTGTCTGGCTTGCAAGAAAATTGGTCATCGTATCCAGGAATGCCAAGCGTTCAAATCTCTCTCGGTGGATGGACGTTGGAAGTTTGTACAATCCAGTGCACTTTGCAGAAATTGTTTGAACTCTCACGGCAGAAGAAGTTGTAGAAAAACCAGCACCTGCGGTACAAATGGTTGTGATTTTCGCCATCATCCACTGCTACACTCGTCGCGCGGCAGTTCGGTTGTGAAGACACCATCAGTGATGAACATTGCGGAGAACCAGACTCACCGACAAGTGAAACAGTCCCTGCTCTTTAGGATTGTGCCGGTTACCTTGCATGGACCAAAAGGGAAAGTGAATACCTTCGCCTTTCTCGACGATGGGTCGTCCTTGACACTTATTGAGGATAGCCTGGCGAAGAAACTTGGTGTTAATGGTGTTAAGGCGCCACTATGTTTGCTGTGGACGGGGAATATGACTAGAACGGAGAACGATTCGAAGCAGTTGTCGTTAATCGTTTCGTCGACTGATGGGAGAAAGTATTCACTGGAAGAAGTTCAAACCGTTAAGGAGCTATCATTACCTACGCAAACACTTTCGTACGATCAGCTGTCGAAGCAGTACGGCCATCTCAAGGGACTGCCGGTGGCGAGCTACACCAAAGCAGTTCCAAAACTACTGATCGGAGTTAACAACCTGGAGTTGATAGTCCCATTGAAGACGCGCGAAGGAATTAGACGCGAACCAGTGGCTGTGAAAACAAGATTAGGTTGGTGTATATATGGTGGTTCAGCGGACTACAGTCAGATGGCGTCGATCAACTACCATGCCTGTGGGTGTGTCGCCGATCAAACGCTGCACGATCTCGTCAAAGATTTCTTCACCACGGACGAAGTTGGAGCGAAACCAGTAGCACCACTTGTGTCGGATGAAGAGAAGCGTGCACAACGAATACTAGAGGAGTCAACTGTCCGGGTAGGCCACCACTTCGAGACCGGCCTTCTGTGGAAATTCGACCACATAGAGCTCCCCGAAAGCTATAACATGGCTCTGCGGCGGCTTGAGTGCCTGGAAAGACGTATGAACCGGAATCCAGAACTGAAGGAAGCATTACAACAACAACTGGAAGACTACCAACAGAAAGGCTACGCCCATCGCCCAACCAAAGAAGAACTAGCTAACGGCGACATGCGCCGTGTGTGATATCTACCGCTAGGAGCAGTTGTTAACCCTCGTAGACCGGGAAAGGTTCGCATGATATGGGATGCAAGAGCGGCAGTCAATGGTATCTCACTAAATTCAGTGCTGATAAAAGGTCCGGATCAGCTGACCTCGCTTCCCGGTGTACTATTGCGCTTCCGTCAGTTTAATGTTGGAGTTTCTTCAGATATAAAGGAAATGTTCCATCAAATCTACATACGAAAAGAAGACCGCCACTCTCAACGATTCCTTTGGCGCAACGATCCTTCCGACGTACCAGAGGTGTATTTCATGAATGTAGCCACCTTTGGTTCAACCCAAGTAACACGGTTTGTTGTATGAGTGTAAAAAATACATCTTTCGAACATATAGTATGTTACGTTTTGGTATGAAAAACTGCTTTGATTACTTTCACACGACCCAAACAGCGCAAAAATTATCGATATTTTCAACATCTTTCAGTTGAAACCTTGTTTTGATTGTACATTCACAAGACTAAACTTAAGTACTAAGGATGTTTTCAGTAACCGACTTTCAACATGGTTCTGTCAAATTGAATACCAAAACAAAAATGCTGACCAACATGTTCAAAGAAATAAATTTTATTCAAAAAACGAATGAAGACAAGCATGCATGAAATGATGAACACCATTTTAATAATATTAATAAACATATACACAATGAATAAATAAATCAAATTTGTTTTGAAGTCTCGGTCGAAACATTATATGCGGCTTATGTATCATTGGCTAACTTTTCATTTTACTTCTCCTAAATTCATGCGCCATTGATTGGAGAAAAATATATCTATGCCAAAGCATAATTTTGAAATTGATATGTAAACAAATTCTCGAATATGCGAAAGAAAAACAATACACCCGATTCTTTTTTTACACGGGTGGGTTTTAGTTGATTACGACCTTTAGCGTTGATGAAACTATGAGTTAACCCCATGAAAAAATTCACAAAAAATCAAAGAAAATTCAGGTGGTATTTCAAAAGCTGTGAAAAATCAGGTTAACCGGGAAATTAAAGAATACCAACCGTGTAAAAAAAATATTGGGTGTATGGCAAGTTGCGATAAACAACAGGGTCGATGAAGAACGTTTATAACATTGATCTTAAAAGATGTTGAAATTACGTTAAACTTCTATCATTGCGGTATATATTCTGACGAAACAAATGTCTAAAAATGAACATGTTATGACATTGTTCGTAAAATCTTCTGTTTTATGTTGTGAGAATGTAAAACGAAACATCTTAAAAAACTAAACAAATGTCAAAAAATGACATGTTATCACAAAGTTGTGAGAATGTAGTATGAAACTTCTTCTCTGATCAAATTGCTGTATGTTTTGCAAAAAACCTTATCATAGCTTTCCTTGAACATAACATGTTTTGAATTTCATTTTCCCGACCTTTATTCAACATCGTTATTGAATCTTAGTTAATAATGATGTTTTCGGTGTTACTTGGGAACTTGCTCCCCAGCGGCAGCTCAATATGTGAAAAACAAAAATTGTATCCTCGAGCGGTCGAAGACGTTCTTAACAAACACTACGTGGAGGATTCCCCAGAGAGCTTTTAGTATGTTCACAAATCAATCGAAGTCTTCCAACAAATGCGTTTCGTTCACCAGCAAGCCGGTTCCGAACTGAGGAATTGGCTATCGAACAGCAATGACCTCATGATTGCTTTGGGGGCATTCAGGGATTCACCCAGACAAGATAAGGCTTTTACTGTGGACAAACAAACAGACTAGGATCGGGTTCTCGGCTCTTGTGGTTGACGCAGGAAGACGCCTTCAGTTTCTCAACTGAAATGAAACCTGAAATCGTTAATTCGTTAAGAGACGATGAACGTCCTACAAAAAGACAGATGTTGAAGTGTCTGATGTCGCTCGTAGACCCACTCGGCCTCCTGAGCCTCTTCGTGGTACATGGCAAAATCTTGCTGCAAGAAGTATGGAGAGAAGGGATACAATGGGACGAAAAGTGAATGACGGTCTGCATCAAAGGTGGGAAATTGGACAAACTTGTTCAAGGATTCTGCAAGTCTTAAGATACCTCGCTGCTACTTCCCAGATGCTATCAAAAAGCGGTACCGAAATCTCCAACTGCACATATTTGTGGATGCCAGCGAATCTGCGTATTGCGCAGTAGTCTACTTTCGCACTTCGAACTCCGACGGTTTCCCCGAGTGTGCACTTGTCTCGGCGAAAACAAAGGTGGCCCCGCTGAAGACTGTTTCAATACCTCGCTTGGAGCTGCTAGCCGCAGTGCTCGGTGCTCGTCTCTCACAGTTCGTCGAAAAAACCACACACTGAAAGTTACACGAAAAGTTTTCTGGAGCGACTCCGCAACAGTTCTTTCCTGGCTGCGAGCTAATCATCGCAGATATAAACAATTTGTAGCCTGCAAAATAGGAGAATTAATTACGACCACCGATGTCGAGGACTGGCGTTGGGTTCCCTCCAAAGAAAATCCAGCCGACATTGCCACGAAGTGGGGAAATGGCCCAGACCTAAAAGCAAACAGTGTCTGGTTCAAGGGACCAGCGTTCCTTCAACTAGCGGAATCAGAATGGCCAGTACAACGTGTTGGAATATCAGGTAGTGTGCGACGCTTCGCTGTAGATCGAAGATGGATAAGAAGCGGGCGCCGGTTAGTTGTAGTTGCTCTTTGGTATAGATTAAGGAAGTTTGTTATGGATTATTGTATATACCTATTGTTGAATAAAGAGAACTGCAGCTGCTGGCAGAAGTATCAGTCAGTAGCCTGCCGTGGTGTAGAGAGGGAACTCTAGTATTTGTTATTCTTCGTGAGGGGGTTCCTCTCTTATGCCCAACAGGTTATGGGCCCAGGAACGATTCCCGTTCTCCATCTTAGTGGGATGTTATTGCCGTCGACGTTATCGCAGTGGGATCATGGATCGGCCGCATAAGTCGCGTGGCGCAGTGGGATCATGGATCAGCCACGTAAGTCTTGGGTAGCGCCGGACGAAATTCATCAGGAGGTTGGAACGTTCGGTGGGATGCTGGCTGGTCAGCAAGCGTCCAGGAGGAGCGTCGAGACATTCAGGAGCTGGTCAACAGAGGGTGCTGTGCAAACGTCGGATAGAGGCCATTTGTACGGGCAACGGATTGGGCCAGGAGAGGAATTGTTCGGCGAGGTGGAGCTCTGGACGGGAGGCTCGGTGTTAGAAGGAGCCAGGGGAGTTGAGAGGCGTGCACACTAAGGAGGAGTGTTGGAATATCAGGTAGTGTGCGACGCTTCGCTGTAGATCGAAGATGGATAAGAAGCGGGCGCCGGTTAGTTGTAGTTGCTCTTTGGTATAGATTAAGGAAGTTTGTTATGGATTATTGTATATACCTATTGTTGAATAAAGAGAACTGCAGCTGCTGGCAGAAGTATCAGTCAGTAGCCTGCCGTGGTGTAGAGAGGGAACTCTAGTATTTGTTATTCTTCGTGAGGGGGTTCCCTTCTTATAGCCAACACAACGAACGTTGACGTCACCTACCGAAGAAGAGCTACGTCCATGCTTCGTTCATGGGACAGTTCAAACTACTGGAGGTTTGATGGAACTAGATAGATTTTCTCAACTGAAACGTGCTATACGGTCCATTGCCTACGTGTACCGATTCATAAACAACATCAAGAAGAAGCTAGCAAGACAGGAGCTTTTCGTAGGTCCATTATCCTCAGAAGAGCTACGAAAGGGAGAAAGTCTACTAATCCGCGAGACACAGTGGCAATGCTTCCCAGATGAGATGGTGATCTTGAAAAGCAACCAGACGAAACCTCCAAATGAGCGAATCTATGTGGGAAAAAGCAGCGCTCTCTATCAGCTAAGTCCAATATTAGACGAACAAGGCATCATTCGAATGGATAGTAGAATAGCGGAGGCTCCAAATGTCGGAAAGGAGATGAAGTTTCCAGTAATCCTTCCTAGGAGTCACAAGTTCACTACCTTGCTGCTGGAATATTATCACCGTAAGTACCGACACGGTAACACCGAAACTGTCGTGAACGAAGTTCGTCAGCTGTATTATGTTCCGAGACTTAGAAGGGCGATTAACAGCGTGGCCAAAGCGTGCCAGTGGTGTCGCGTGTACAAGAGCCTACCGCAGATTCCCCGCATGGCGCCGCTCCCGTTAGCCAGGATGGCGTCATTCGCCAGACCCTTTACGTATACTGGCCTGGACTTTTTTGGACCGTTGACGGTGAAGGTAGGTAGAAGCAGCGCTAAACGCTGGATAGCCGTTTTCACGTGTTTGACAATACGGGCAGTGCACATCGAGGTGGCTCATAATCTCACTACGGACTCGTGCGTCAAATGTATTCGACGCTTCATCTGCCGCCGAGGTGCACCTGCCGAGATCTATTCAGACAACGGCACGAATTTTGTGGGAGCCGCTAGACTACTGAAGGAGCAAATTGAGGACCTGGCCGTAACTTTCACTGGGACCACTACCAATTGGGTATTCAATCCGCCTGGAACTCCGCACATGGGTGGAGCCTGGGAGCGGATGGTCCGCTCTATCAAAGTGGCGGTGGAGACGTCATACAACAACCATCGCAAGCTGGATGACGAAGCGTTGATTACATTCATGGTGGAAGCCGAAGCTATCGTTAATACACGACCACTAACGTATTTGCCACTAACGTCGGACGAGAGCGAGGCACTCACACCGAACCATTTCTTGCTGGGAAACTCGTGTGCCGTTCGGCAACCAGTGGTCGAGGCAACCGATGCAGCGCAAGGTATACGGTCGTCATGGCATCAAGTACAGCATCAGCTGGATGTGTTTTGAGAAGATGGATTCTGGACTACCTCCCTACGCTGACCAAGAGGCCAAAGTGGTGTGGTGAAGCAAAAGCTATAATGGAGGATCAGTTAGTACTGGTAGTTGGAGACAGGAAACGAAACGAATGGATCAGAAGCAAAGTGGTTAAAGCGATTCCCGGGGCGCTTGGGAGAGTTGAGCAGGCTATGGTCCAAACTGCGAGGGGTCTTGTGCGTAGGCCAGTGGCTAGGCTAGCGGGACTTGAGGTGGATGAAGTTAGTAAGACTGGACCTGGTGGCCAGTATTACGGGGGAGAGGATGTTAACACTTGCAGCACTTCTGGTCACGCTAATGCGACGGCCGATACGGCAGGTTGACCCGTTGACAGACCTGTCAGGATGACGGAGGATGACAGGTTGATGAAGGTAACCTGTCTATTATTAATTCGGCTTCTTGCTGTTTATTGAAACGAAAACGTGCAGCGAACGGTATCATTTCAGAAAGGTGAACTAATTAAATATTGTTGTTCAGGAAACTTTTATAAAAATTGAATTTATCCTACAGCTAAATACGAGCTAAATATCCTTAACTAAAATTAGTGGTTTGTTCTCTATAAAATCGTGTGAATTCCATGCAATTAGTAAGTCTATACTATAGCTATTGTTAAAACTTAACCTAACCTAAAATAATCATGCAGGACACACACGGAACACATATAGTACGGTAGAACTGTCCTTTAAGCTATACGTGCAAACAGATTTATGTAAGTAGAAGTTAAATATTGAAATTACCCTATAACTAACATGCAAAATAAAATTATAGCTAAAGCTACGTTACAACCAACCCTATCAAGCGTGGTAATTTGCTGAACGAAAATCTACTTGTGGTGGACGTTCTTAACCCTACAAACATCGAGAACACGGCGTATGTCGCAAATTGTAAACAAACCCGTTTTTAACAGCATATGGCATCAAATTCATCTAAAAATGTGTATATCTTCAAAGCTACATGAAAATGTGTTTTTAAAAATGTAAATAATTTTTTTTGCAAAACGGTGTAACATCATTGTTGAAAATATTGCACATACACCGCTTAAATAGCAGAAAATGTACTTTAAAAAGTTTTTTCGAACAACTAAATAGTTTAAAACGTGCGTCTGCTTGTGCTTTTTCATCATTGATTTCAAAATTAAGCATGTTGCTTGAATATTCTGATTTTCGTTAAGAAAAACATTTTACGTTGTTTTTCTGCAGCAAATGTTGTTACGTCGTGTTGTTAGTGTTGCAAATTTTTGCGTGAAACGTTTCAACTTGACGCAACATTTCGACGTATCAACAATGCAGCGTACGGAGCAGCGTAACATTTCGACGAAAGTAGCATGACCTCGGTCATGCTGACGTATCAAAACGACGTATGTGATTTATCTGTTGCAGAACGTTGTAACATATATTTTTATCAAAATAACTGAAATGTTCACACGCAGTGCAGATTTCAGGGTCAGTGACGATGAACCTTTTCATAATGTATCGTTGAGGTGTATTCAATTGCAATAAAAATTTTTAGTTTCTAAATAGGAATAAAAATAAAATCTGACAACTTCCAAGCTCATTTTCTCAGCTTGATCAAAATGTTACATACGCCGATTTGAAAAAGTTCCCGAGATTTACCCGAGTTGAGCTAATTTTTCCTTACCGTGTGTGCTTTTAGCCCGCTCGCAGCTGTCAAACACGAGCACGCGATCTGTTTAGAACAATTTGATTCCTATCCCCCAGTTGAGCGAGCGGGCAAGAGAGGCGCTCTTTGCGTCGACAGAAAAAAGTTTCAACTTCTCCGTCCGTCGTCCAACGTTAGTACTAAATTTTCCATTCATGGTGTTTTTGTTGTCTCTCAAACACGCAGGCGGCGGTATTTTTGCTCTCGGGGTTTAATCCGATGAAATATTATTGCGAGTTTTTTGGTAGTGCGACATATTAAACGGGTGCAATTTCGTGCGGAAAGTGTTCTCCAACGAGCGGTGCATCGTTTACGTGTGGAATTCAGGTAAGCGACGTTCGCAAAGTTGCACAAATTGCACGCGAAAATGGACGGTGCTGGGACCAAAAGGCAGCCAATCGAGTTGCGAGGAGAAAAATTTTCTACGACTACTTTGCCTTCCATCATTGCCTCCTTGTTCTTCGTCGTCGTCGTTGTCCGGACACCACACAAAACGTTGGGTGTGTGCGTGAGGTTGTGTGAAAGGAAATGCACAGTGGGAAAGAATCGTTCAATTGTGCTGATGGATCGTGGCCAGTTTGGGTGGTAAATCATAATGCTATTGCAATATTGACGATTAGACAGTTTAGGTGAATTAAGCAACGCGAAGCTTTCATTAAACTCATAATACTTGAAAGACAGTTGAACACTTATCTTTTATAGAATTGAATTCAACTGAGATAATCGATATCACTTGCCCGGTGTAAACATAACATGACATGCTCTAATTACGAAGCAGATAGGTAAAATGTCTAATAGTGAGACCCCTAGTAGCTAAATTTTAATCTTGCTGCTTTCATACAAAAAACAAATGCTTTTGAACTAGCCAATATTAGACTAAATTGCTATATAATTTTATTTTCAATATTTATGCTGTCCGATAGTTCCAAATTTTGTTGCTCTAAACATGCACATAATTTGCCTAACTGCTTTTTTGTCCTGAGGGCCATCATAAATAAAACAAAATAAAAAGAATTACAAAATACATGGAAATTTCTAATGTATTGAATTTATGTAGTATCTATAAAGTTTTATCTCCATTCATCTAATTATTTTGCACAATAATTTGATTGGAAACGCGGCGAGTGCGATTTTATGTCTTGGTCTCGATGATTAGTGAGTGATGGAATGTAACTTGTTAAAAAATTAAACAGGTGGTGAATGCGTCAAAGACACAGTACATGTTTTTGGATGGAACGGAGCATAGGGCCTGTCTAGGAAGCAGCGTAACGTAACGGAGATATTTTCGAGGTGGTCGACGAATTCGTCTATACCTTGGGTCCTTGTCGACGGCTGACAATAACGGGTCGTGAAATACGAAGGCGCATCGTTTGTGGAAGTCGTGTCTGCTATGGGCTCCAGAAGCAACTGCTAGTCTAGTCTACACATAGACAGCCAGTTCGTGAAAAAATCCTGGAAAGGGACAGACTACATCTATCATTTTTCTTGTCATTATTTATGTTTGAAGCATATCATAAATGTAGTTCAGACATAAAAGCTGTGCAGCGTTGTTGTAAGAGCTGTGAGAATCAATTCTTAACTTGATTTCACAATTCAGCCATATTAGAACGGATACATCTCGTACCAACCGCTCCGTTTATATTATTGGGTGTTGATTGTTGAAGCTTTGGGAGTGATTAAGCTAAGATGATTGATGGGCTCCAAAGCCAACTGCGGTCAAAAAAGATTCACACCCGCACCAAATGTATCATGAACAAAATCCTTATAAGACAAGTGGCTCAACTCTATGGCGAACCCAGTATTTAGAAGGCCAAAGGATAGATGGGCAGGACATGTTGTAATAATGCCGAATAGTAACCCTGCAAAGATAGTTTTTGCTTCATCACAATCGGCAACGACCTAGGCAACAAAAGAAGGATTACGATTGGAAGCTTGGAACATGGAACTGCAAGTCGCTAGGTTTTGCAGGTCAGAATAATCTACAATGAATAACTTCCCCGCAACTTCGAGGAAATTTGCTGGACACAGACAGTGGAAATCGAGCGGCTATCTTCTGCTAAAGCTGCAGCACCACATATCCACAAGGCCACAAGGAGATAACTTAATCAATAAACGGAAAACCAAGTAGACCACGTTCTAATCGACGATTAATTTTTTTCGACATCACAAAACTCCACCCTTACCGCAGTGCAAACATTTAATCCGACCATTACCTCGTTGCAGTATGCCAGCGCTCTAAACTCTCGATGGTTCGGTGTGCAACATGCGTCGAAGTCGAACGCCGCGGCTTACCATTGAGCGGATATAAAACGATAGACTGCGCGCACAGCTGCAAGCAGCACTCCCAACTAGAGATGTCGTAAAATCCCGAATAATCGATTAGTAACTAATCGATTACTGTCGATTCTTGGCGATTATTGAATCGATTAATCGTTGGGTAGTTATCACAACGATGAATCGATTATTTAAACTAATCGATTCATTTGCGACATCTCCACTCCCAAAATAAGAGCAGCTCGGTGCAGCATTTTGGCAGCACCGCACCGCAAAGTACGGTGCTCCCGGATCAGAGAAACGACTGGTATGACGGCGATTGTGAGCAGTTAGTGTAGAAGAGGAATGCAGCATGGATGAGATTGTTGCAACACCGTATGATGGCGAATGAGGCACGATACAAACGGGCGCGGTACAGACGAAACTCGATTTCCCGAAGGAACAAGCACCAGAAGGAAGATCGAGACCGCGAAGAGACGGAGCAACGGTACCGCGCTAATAACGCATGAAAGTACAATGAGAAGTTGAACCGTTCAAGTAAGGCGGGAACTTCCCTAAGAACGAGTGTGAGATGATCCAGAGATGGCGGTAACATTACGAAGAGTACCTGAACGGCGATGTGGAAGACAACGATGGCGGTGTGATGACGCACCTGAGAGCACACAGGGCATACGATTTTCAGCTCCGAATCTCCAGGAAATCCAGAAGAGCTATTTAAACACGGTCGTGAGACACTGGATAGAGCGTTTCACTGGGTAATTACCAAGGATTGTGCAGATAAAATTCTGCCGGAAGAATAGATGGTAGTGGTTGTGTCCCATCTACAAAAAGGGTGATAAGCTGGATGTAGCAACTATAGCGCAATCCCATTGCTGAACACCGCCTACAAAGTACTCTCCCATACTGCCGTCTACACCAATTACAAGAGAGTTCGTGGGGCAGTACCAAGCGGGATTTATGGGCGAACGCTCCACCACGGATCAAATGTTCGCCATACGCTAGGTATTGCAGATATGCCATGAATACAACGTGCCCACACATCATCTATTTATAGACTTCAAAATCGCATGTGATACAATCGACCGAGACCAGCTATGGAAGCTAATGCACGAACACGGACTTCCGGTTAGACTGACGCAGTTGACCAAGGCGACGATAAGTCGGGTGATGTGCGAGTTTCAGAGGCATTCTGGAGCCAATTTGAATCGCGCAGAGGGTTACGCTACGGTGGCGGTCATTCGTGCCTGCTATTCTACATCGCTTTGGTTGGAGTAATACGAAGGTCAGGAATTGACACGAGTGGTACGATTTCCACGAAGTCCGTTCAGCTATTTGGTTTCACTGACTACAAAGATAATCTAGCACGTAACTTTGGGAAAATTTAGGAAGCCTACATGAAGACTGAAGATCGGAGCTCAGCGGTTCGGACTTGTCATCAACACGGCGAAGACGAAGTAAATAAGCGAAGACAACGTTAGCCACTCACCACGGGTTTTTATCGATGGTGGCGAAATGAAGGTCGTTGACCCGTAATGCTGGGTCGACACCTTTACGTGGTGTGTTACGGGGTTAGATCTACCACGGTTACATTGCCAGCTACAGGCAAATCCTGACCCAACGAATACCTTCCTCATTATCCAACTCCGTGGTACTTATGAGGGTGTCGCTAAGTCGGTGGCCTCTCGTTAAGTAAGTACTACATCAACACTTCCTTCCTCTCCCTAGTTACGGTGAAGATGGGCGTGGCCAGGAGTAGTAATCCTCATGCTTTTGTTATTTTTGTTTAAGACTGTAATCAAGGACCACTCCCCTTCTTGATTTCTGATAGCATTCTAGATAAGGATCTCAAAAGTAAAACATGAGTATCACTAGTGTCCAATCTACGAATTACACCGTAACAATGCTAATGCTAAAATGGTGGCGAAATGAAGGTCGTTGAAGAATGCGTGTACTTAGGCTCACTAGTGACCTTCAATAACGATACCAACAGAAACATTCAGAGACTCATCGTGGCTGAAATTTACTGTTCAATATAGCGCTCGGGGAAGCGATTAGGAAGGCTGACGTTCAAAAAAGCAGTACCATTATCACAAGATTGTATATGCTTCTGGCCTTTGCTGACGATTACGATATTGGAATTGAGCGCCATGCCATGGAAGAGGATTTTGTGCCTTTTAAGAGGGAGACAGCGAGGATTGAACTCACGACCAATACCAGTAAAACGAAATACATGATCGTTGGTAATGTAATCAACGTGGGATCATTCGTGGTGGTGGTAGTGAATTGGTAGTGCAGTGGTTCTGGAGGGTGAAACATTTGTTGGACTATTTGTACACCTTGGAACTCTAGTGACGTGCGGTAATGATGTTACCCACGAGGAGAAAAAGGCGTATGCAGCTGCGAATAGGGATTATTACGGACTTCTTAACCAGCTGGAGTCTCGTAGTCTGCAAACGAAAACAATATTCGCGCTGTTTACTACGGCCATGAAACATGGTAAGCGAGGTGCTGTGGACAATACTCGGCGGTAAACAGGAGAATGGCATCTGACGACGTGTGAATCACAAGTTATACCATGTGTATAAAGGGCTGGATATTAATGTTAAGCTTGAATAACACGGCAGCCTACGGTGTGCTTGACACGTTGTTCGTATGCTGGAAGAGTGTCAAGTGAAGATAATATACGGTAGAGTACCCCGAAGACGCCGTAGGCTTCATATAAGGCCGCGTGCATGATGGCTTTTTGCAGAGGAAGATGACCTTACCATTTGGCAATAGATCAGCGGTTCTCAACCTGGGGTACATGTACCCCTGGGGGTACCTCGGACAAAAATGCATAATGGCGAACTATTACAATTCGCACAGCGTATGAAGGGCTGCGGAACTAGAGATGGGCAAAACAGCTCATTGCAGTGAGCGGATCTGATCCGTTCAGCTCATTGAAAAGAGTTAGCTCCTTGGATCAGTTCTTCAGTTCTTTAATGCTACATATATTAAAACATAATTGTTAATATTATTATTTTAATTATTGTTCAAAAATTTTAAAAATTTATGTCGTTCATTAATTTATTCATTCATTCATCATTCGTCTATTTACCTCACTTTGAAATCTATAAAATGTTAAGCAACAGTGAGGTAATAATTTCTATTGAAAAACCGACAATTTTAAACTAATAACATTTATTACGCTTTTTCTAACCGTCTAGTTTTGAAGTATAAGAATTCATTTAGAACCATCACATTTATTTCTATACAAAAACTAACTCAACATTATTTTCTATTCATAATTCTAATTGATAACGTTGATAACGTTTCTCAAATCATTAAGTTGAATAATTCAGTCCCTAGTCTCTGATATGTATATGAACCATATCACGTGTCATAAGTTTTCTCTTCATACTGGGTGCAGTAAATCAATGCCTTGTTTGCGCGCGCTTCTCACCCTTCTAACCATGCGTAGTTGACATTTTCATACAAGCGAGCCCATTCATCTATATTGGTTCCCGAAATGCGAGAGAAATAAAAACAAGAGAGTAAATAAAATACAGAGCACGGTGCTACAAACAAACCGAGTGCACATGTAGCAGTATGCTGGCGGGAAAACCCGTCGCAAGTAAAAGATCCGCTCCGTGCAAGACACAGCTCCCGGTTCGGTTCGTTTGAACCACACGGTTCGCTCGCTAGAATCGGTCGCGACTGATCCGGATCGAGATCCGTGTCGCACGAATCTGAGCTGGTGGCGCAGCTCTCGCTTCCATGTCACAGCAATTTCGAGCTGGACGACGACATGAGCGGAACTGAGAGTTGTTCGGATCTTCGGATCTTTTGCTTGGTACGGTTCGTTCGCTACCGCACGACTAGGTATTTTTGTGTGTCCGTTCGTAGCGCCGAGTATGTGGGTATGGGTTAAGAAATAGACGTCAAGTTAGATTATTTTTGCTTGTGTATTTCTTATTCCTCTCTGCAGCAGAAATGATTTCTGTTGCTTGGCTAGATGGTGCTGTCGCTTGGCTTGATGGTGCTTGAGGTGCAAATAATAAACGATCAGCACGTGCGTGGTACTGGACTGGAATGCTCATACAAGCTCGCTTGTGTCGTGTACCGCGAGCGTGGTATTTTTGTTTGTGCTGTACAAAATACAACAGCGCGCGTACTCGAGTTCGTACGCTCGAGGGAGTTTCTCTAGGCGCGTGTTTGACAATGATTTCATCAATTTAAAGTGAGCTGCTGAGCTGGGCTTCTTTAAAAAAGATCCATGGCTCATCAGCTCAATGTGGGGAAGCGAATATTTGGAACAGCTCCTGAGCGGAGCGCCCATCTCTATGCGGAACAAAAGATCAAACGGACAAAACGTCGAATGAGCAAATTTAAAAAAATCTTCAATGCAATCTACTTGATTTAAACAAAATGTAGAATTAAATAAAAAACATGCTTTTGAACTAAAATGTAGAATCTAAAGGTTCGGAAGTCTCCCTTTAAGGGACATGAAGGCTTTTTTCAAGGCACCTTTCAAGAGGCTCGTATGACTACTTTCAAGAGGCTTAGGAGCCTCTTTTTAAGAGAGCAAAGAACCTTCTTTCAAAAAGCTAGGAAGGCTCATTTTGGGACCTTCGGATGCCTCCCTTCCAGAAGCTCGGGATTCTTCTTCCAAGAGGGTTTGAATCATACTTTCAAGAAATTTAGAAGCATCCTTTGAAGATGCAAAGGAAGTCTCATTTTAAGTAGCTCAAAAGTCACCATTAAAGATGCTCGAAAGCCTCTCTACAAGGGGTTCAGAAGCCTCTTATCAAGAGGTGCGGAAGCATACTTTCAGATTCAGAAGCTTCTTTCAAGTGGCTCGGAAGCCTCCTTTTAAGAGGACCAGAAGCCTTCTCGAAGACTCCTTTTAAGAGGCTCGAAAGCCTTCTTTCAAGGGAATCGGAATCCTTTTAAGAGCCTCTCAAGCCTCCCTTCAAGAAGCTCGAAATTCTCGTTTCAAGGGGCTTGGAAGCGTACTTTAAAGAGGCTCTAAACTGCCTATGATTGCATATTTGTAACAATCGACAAAAGTAGGCATGGAAGAAATGGAACGATGAAGTTTGTGGTATGCATAAGTATGCAAATCTCAATGATTTTCTAAAAATTCCTAAAAAATGCACAAACACTTTATCCAGATGGAATCTTTGGTAGACAGATTTCCATTACTTGGCATTTGAATGCAAACTAATTTCGAAAATATTTGTACACAGCACATGGAGTACCGTCAATAAAGTTTTCTAGTGTTACGGTTATGCGGTCACTTTGCTCAATGTTACAAAACAACTTGATAGTTTTCTCGAGTTTTTTGGAACAAACTTTCTTATTTCATCTGGTCAGCTGGAAGAACAAGCAATTTGGAGATGATTCATGAGCTTATCTCAAAATCTACAAAAATGCAATTGTTACAAATATGCGATCATGGGCAGTAAAGCGTCCTTTCAAAATGCATAATAAGCCACCTTTCAAGTGGCTCGAAAGCCTCTTAGGAAGTATCTTTAAATTACGTAACGCTAAGAGGGGGAGGGGGTTAGTTTGGTCGAAGTGTGATAATCTATACAAAAATTTAAAATAATTCATGCAAAAAGTGTGACGTAGGGTGAGGGGGGTTGAAATTGGAAAATCTCTGCGTTACGTAATGAATGGATCTTTCCTATCAAGAGCTGCGGAATCCTACTTTCAAAAGATTCAAGACGGTCGGAAGCCTTCCTTCAAGGGGCTCGGAATTATTCTTTCAAAAGGCTTGGAAGCCTACATTCAAGAGGGGGTACCTCAATTAATGCTAAATTTCGAAGGGGTACCTCTCAAGAAAAAGGTCGAGAACCGCTGGAATAGATGAATCAAACATGACTTCTTCCGTAGATGCTGACTGGGTAGAAGATCGTCTCGATCGAAAATCAAACAGAGGCCACATAATATTTTTCGGAGGAGGAGCAATCAGTTGGGGTTCAAAGAAACAAACATGCGTTGCACTTTTTTCTTCTGAAGCAGAATTTATAGCAGTTGCCGGTACACGTTAGGAGCTTTATAGGATTTTTATACCGAATTAGAGAAAGTTATTCTTCGGTAATTCACGCACTTCATCCTCCATATTTTCGACATAATATGGTGCAGAACTTCGAATACTGCTGTAAAACTTTTACCAGAGGTTTTACGCGAAAAAATGAGAAGAAAACCATTTTATCGCTTTTATTGGAAATAACGTACAGCGCCATCTACAAAGGTTTTAGAGCATAGGTGTCTTTGGAGCATAAGTCCAAAATGTCAAAACAAACAACTTTGTAAAAGAACGTTTTGCTCTATCTCGTTTCTATCAAGAGATAAAACTTATCTAGGTAAGTTTTAACTTATCTAGATAAAAATAAAATTAATGAAAATGAAGCTTAGAGTCAGCCGCGATAATGTGCTGAAGATACCAAAAACTATAGAACGTATACTAAGAGTGCTAGAAGTTTTGTCCATCGAATATAGCGGTCTGTCCCAGTGTGCCCCGTCTATCGGACCACCAGTCCAATTTTTGTTGCCTCTCGTTTAAGGCGGGTGTACAGTAAGCTCTGCCAACATTTCAAATGTTTGGCCGACAATGTCCATATCATCCGCGAAACAAATAAATTGACTGGATCTGTTGAAAATCGTACCCCAGCTGTTAAACCCGGCTCTCCGCATGACACCTTCTAGCGCAATATTGAACACCAGACACGAAAGTCCATCACCTTGTCGTAGTCTTCGGCGAGATTCAAACGAACTCGCTATGGATTGCTCGCCCGAAATATTCACACAATTTTGTAAATCAATGTCGTTGCTTTGACCAGACTCGTAAGCTTTCCAGGGAAGCTGTTTTCGTCCATGATTTTCCTTGAAATCGATAAATAGATGGTGGATTTGCCGTTTACAGTAAAGATTTGGTCCGTCGTCCGTCGTCAACGAAGGCAGCTTGATATCTTGATAAACTCGTTCACTATTGGTGACAGACGGCGGAAGATGATCTGGTATATCACTTTGTAGGCGGCATTTAGGGTGGTAAACATTCGCAAGTTCTCACATTCCAACTTGTCGCCTTTCTTGTAGATGGGACATATGACCCCTTCCTTCCACTCCTCCGGTAGTTGTTCTGTTTCCCAGATTCTGACTATCAGTCTGTGCAGGCAATTGCCCAGCATATCCAGGCCCACATTAATGAGTTCAGCTCCGACTCCATCCTTACCAGCAGCTTTATTGTTCTTGAGCTGTTGAATGGCATCATTAACTTCCCTGTTGAATGGCATCATTAACAGGTGGTTGGCTTCCATCGTCAGCTGTTCCACCTTTCGATCACCACATGTTCGTCCACCATGATGTCCCATCAGGGATTGAATCCTAAAGAGAAAGAACAAGTCTCTCACTTATCATCTCTGTATACATATACGATATGTAGCATACCGCGAAAGACTTTTTTCGCAAGCTGTCATGATAGAGAACTGATTCGGGATGCTATACTACCGTCATACGCATATTTGTCCCCATAATAAATTTCTTTTAGAATGCTCCAAATGCGGGGAGCACTAGCTCTGATGATGGATTTCAACTTGTTCTACCCAGCTGTGCAATAACCAACACGAAAGGAGCGGAAACAAAGCGAGAATCACCATTTTTCTGTGGGGGCTGCCTATCCGATTTTGTTTTTTTACACTTGCATACAAGTTTGATAAATTTGTTATCATGGCTTGTTATGATTCGGAACAGTTTTTGTCTCTCTTTTATCGTTGTTCGTTATCTATTGAGAGCGAACCCTGTGTCCCATCCTTATCCCTGCACAATCCACATTTTGGCTCGCGGCACAAAATCTTTGCGTGTCTCTTGAGAACGGCAGCTGTTTCATTTACTCGCACTCCGCTTCTTCCAGGCTGCATTTCTTCGTCTGAAAAATACGTGTCTGTTGTCTCGGTTTGCCTCAGCCCGACGTTACACTACAAATATGTAAACTACAAGCTTCCAAAGCACCCCCGGGAATACGCATTCAACGAAAAAATAGTTCAACGTACGTATCTCTTTGTTCAGCAAGCGTTACAAATGTTTTCAGTTAATGAAGAATGGAGCAGACGATTTTCTGGAGCAACCCTCAACTGAAGCTGGAAAGATCACGGCGGATCAATCAAGAGCCTGAGTTTCACTTGTGGACTCGAGCACGTCGGGTTCCAAGGAAAAGACAAAGTTCTATGGTCCAAGCTAACAGTGTATTGTAATCAGGGTTTGCAGAAATCGCTCTCAATAGATAACGAACAACGATAAAAGAGAGGCAAAAACTGTTCCGAATCATAACAAGCCATGATAACAAATTTATCAAACTTGTATAATACAATTGCGAAAAAACAAAATCGGATAGGCAGCCCCCAATGAAAAATGGTGATTTTCGCTTTGTTTTCGCTTCTTTCGTGTTGGTTACTGCACAGCTGTGTAGAACAAGTTGAGCTGCTGCGTGTTGGTTACTGCACAGCTGTGTAGAACATTTGGAGCTTTCTAAAAGAAATTTATCATGGGGTATAACATCCCGAATCAGTCCTCTATCATGACAGCTTGCGAAATAAGTTTTTCGCGGTATGCTACATATCGTATATGTACACAGAGATGATAAGTGAGAGACTTGCTTTTTCTCTTTAGGATTCAATCCCTGATTGTAATGCATTACGTCTGCCTTTGCACTTATATGTTTGTTGCGACTGCAAGCAAACCAACCGCAAAAAGGGGTATCATGGCAGCTATACGAAAAATGGCGGCACTCAAGAAGAAGGACGTGAATAACATTTTCTCTATTAACCAGGTCTGCTACGTTTAAACGTTTGTAGTTCCTGACAGTGGACATCGCTGAGGTTCAAGTGTGATTGCTCCATTATTTCGAAGGGGTCGTTAGACATGTGCCATGAGTTGTTCTTTGGGTCATTCAATACCTTACGCCCGTTATGCCTAAAGGGGTATACCCGTTTCGAAGCTCCATTGAAGGAAGAAGCTGCGGTCTCCAAAACTGACTTCCTGAACACAAACTGTCGGGACTGCATCGGAAAACGTTCTTCAAATACTCAGTTAACTCCGCTGCCCAATAAGTAGTTACCGAAATCTCAATTTTCTTCATGATATTAAGTAGGGACATGGCAGGTTTTTTTGTCTGTTCGTCATAGTCTCGAAAACCAATAAAACATACGCTTTTTTGTAAAACTCATACGTACCAAATCATAAGCTCAGAAGAAACGTTCTGCTATAGTGGAGTTCTAGTAAATGTACGTTGCCTTCGTTGGTTTTAGCCACTACGACGATGGACGGAAATACCTGCCGTGTCCCTAATTGCATCAAACGGTTCGCGGTGGTCTGGATCGATATTTTTATCTGAGGGACACACCGCTATCTGCAATTTGGCCCAGGTCTACGTTGCCGTTGATCAAATTAGTGAAATCCAATTATAAAAAGCAACATTTTCTAAAGTATTCAATTCTCAATGCTCTGTTTCAACCAGGAGGGTGAAATGCCTGTCATCCGCGGTAATATGGCACTCTACCCAACATCGTGTTTGGTATGTGCTTCGGTTTTTGGTACCCGATTTCTGGGTAGTATATTGCCGTGATTCGCATATCTGTCCCATCTTTGCTGGGTTTCCTATTCATATGGGACAAATATGCTATGCACGGCAGTATACCTCAATTCAACTGCTCCTGTTGGATGACAGGCGCGTATGTAGTTAGTGCTAATTATCGGCAATTGACTTGCGAAAACTTGTTATTAGTTGAGATTTATTGAGCCTTTTGTGTTTGTATACCTATTTTATGTCGAAAAATAGAACGTCACTGGACTTAACCACGAGCGTCTTCTTTTTCCACGATTCTTCTTCTTATCGGTCGGAAAAGCGACATCTGCTGTGGGCCGATGAATATTTCTCGCTTAACTTTTCAAAAGGACATAAGTAACATTTTTTCATGAATGAATTTGAGTACTGCAATCAAAAGCTTTCATGTTGTTCTGTTGATTGCGCTATTCAAATTAATTCACGAAAAAAAATGTTACTTAAGACCTTTTGAAAAGTTAAGCGAGATTTCAATGAACTCGGAGCATTTTAGTTCGATCTTCAAACATTGAATCAACGAACACCAAATTTCAACGATCTAGAAATCATCAGCGATTAGGCAGCAATAGAGCATCAAGTTGGCATGAATTTTGCTGATTTTTACTCATGATCTGATTTTTCTTAATGCCTGATCCACATTCTCCAGGTTTACAAAAATACTCCCAGCCGCGTCCTCAATGGTAGGACTACGCCACTTCGTCGTAACACGAAGACAGTTCTAGATCTTTGTCATCACGATTCTTAATGTACACGTTACACGTACCGATTCTTAATGTACACGTTTCAGGACTCAGGAGCTCAAATAATATTCAGTCAATAACGGCGCCGGCCACGTCCTTGCGGTCATATAGGAAGGGAACGATTCTCGTTGCTACTTGAGACCTCTGCTTAATGAAAAAACTCAAAGGTGCAGCCCAATCGGGTTGTACGCAAAGGTGACGTTGAACTACGTAGCTGTATGTAATGTACAGGTTTTCGACTTTTCTGTTCGATGAGCCAAAGCAAGCGTTTTTCAAGCCCAGGGTGAATCTGTTTTCGTTGTTTATCCTGTACTCCAGAGATTGAGTGAGCATTACGATAAATTAAATAATTTTTTAAAATAATCGAGGATGAACAACACTCTCAAGCGATCACATATCCAAATCGTCAATTGATAAAAAAAATGCTAGTGAGCAAGAATCGTTCGATAATTGTATCCAGTGTTGGTAAAAACTCAAAATCTCAAAACTCACGGACGATTCACAAGAAGATACATATTAATGCAATGTAAAGCTTTCAATTAATAACTAAATAATTGATAATAGATTCCTATATTGAAAGGCAGGCCAAGTTCCAATTGGAATGTAGTGATATGGAAGAAGAAGCTTGCGATGCACTTACGAGATTGCCTGATTTACCGACACCGATTGCTTAACTGTTAGCAAGTTTTCAATAGTAAATATTATTATACATAAATATTATAACACACTGGAGTCGGTTTTACGCGGAGGATATGGGCTGCTTTAATTGAAAGAACGTAAATTCCAAAATATGTCTAAATGAACCGCGGAAATCCCGAAATTCAGGTGAAAAAACGCATAAAAAGCGATTCGTGTTATAAAACCGGGTAAAAAACGACTTCAGTGTACATTAGAAATGAAGAGTTGATTCCTTTTTGAACGAATGGTTCAAGCAAATTGAAAATCCATCGAGAAACGGCTGAGATATTAACGATCAAGGTCTATTATATTTTCATGACGTTTTTCGATTTTTTGCAATCGTAAAGTGTACCCCAATATATATATATATATTTTTTTTCTTCCTAAAGGTTGGTATCGTGTTCAAAAGAAATTTCTTTTTCTATCTCAATCACATGTTAAATTCCGTTCACTGAATCGGAGAAGTAAAGAATCGATACAAAATTCTTACAACAGTATCCACATGAAAAGAACAAAAAACAAAATTGGCATTTGTAAGGTTCCCACGCAAAGTAATGGGAGCTGTCACTTTACTTTCGGAAAAATATTCTGCTCGATTATTCCGTAAGTAAAAGTGACAATTTGCTCCATGCAGATCAGTTGTCAAAATTCCTCTTGGTAATATTGAACAAAATTCCGTAACCTCTCTACTTTTTAAGTCGATACTGGCCTTAAGCAATGGAGGGGGAATCTTCTCAACAGACATCCTGGGTTGTCCAGGAAGTGCGGAATTAGGGATCACCTCCAGGGAGGCAGGACTACATCCCCGACCCGCTAAACCGTTTCCATTGCCGCCAAGCCCATAGTCCCTTCGGTACAACCAGAAAGTAATGCTTCAAAGGGGGGCCAGTGCACAACGCACCCTCGAGGTTAGCTGCAGCACCTTGCAGCACCGAACATCGTAACTCGCTTTTTTAGAAGAACACCATGGTATCGTGCCTGTGCGTTGCCGGCTTTCCAGGTGGCCTTACCACGCCCTATGTCCTCGGAAGGTGGGAAGGGTCGATTTCGCGCCTGCTTCCCTCTGCACGACTGGTATCAAGAATGATGATGCCGCGTGCACCCCAAATTGACCTTTCTGCGATAGGGCCTATTCGCCAGCACACAGAGGGACTTGCCGACGCGAGGCCTACGCCTGCTCCAGCCTTGACGAGGACCCCTTTCCGTCCTCGGGCTCGGAACCCGCCCGGTTGACCGACGCCGCGAAAGCGACGATACCATGTTGTTCTTCGCGCGGGCACTTGTTCGATAAAAGGATCGAGTTCGACCACAAAGCATGACCACCGGTATGACCCATGAAGCCGACTCCGATCCCTTGGACCACCTCTTATTTGCGCCTGAACTAGCCATCCTTGAGTCCACGCGCCACCTTCTGTGTAGCTCCGAGACGATTTGGGCGATAGCCGATAAAACGGCGTTCCAGCTAACTTCATCTTTACACATCTTCCGAACTAGGTTGTCCGGGGTAGTGTCCAGACCACATGTGGCAAGCATGTGGTCACGCATTGCGCGAAAACGTGAGCACACGAACAACACGTGTTCCGCCATTTCCTCTAAACCTGCGCACACTAAACACTCGGGCGAGGCCGAGCAAGCCAGCTGCGTTACCTGCACTGTGATTTTGCAGCACGCTTAAACGCCGGGCACATCGAACCCCCAATGGGGTGCTTGCTGTTCACAGCTTTGCTGGAACAAATCAAACAATTGGGAGGGCTCGTGCAGCATTGTGCCTTATGTCCCTCCAATCCGCAGCGTCGGCAGAGATTGCTTCTGTCAGGGGCTTTGCTGTCCCATTGCTTGTGCCCCGGTTCCAGGCACTTGAAGCAAACTTCGGGTTGCTCGTATATGACCACAGGGCATACCGACCATCCCACCTTGACGCTCCCTAACTTGACTACCTTAGAGGCGTCCGCTGCAGATAGCCGAACCAATGCTACCTGCGTCCCTGCCGGACCTTTCCGTAGCCGAACGGCTGCGGTGGGCGTCTCCACTTCACACTGTCGCCGCAGTGCCGTGACGAGCTCTTCGACTTCGGTGATCTCGTCCAGTTCTTTAACCCTTAGATTGACCTCCGTAGTGAGTGCCCTCACCTTGACCGTCTCGCCTTGGACTTCCTCCGCCAACCTTTTGTAGGCTGCGCCCTTTTTGCGAGACGCCCCGCTTCAGCTCGAGGATCATCTCGCCCATCCGGGTACGTCTTATTCGACGTACGTCGGCGCCGAGTTCACCGAGCTTGACGTCACTCCTCATCGCCTTCAAGACGTCCGAGTATTTAGCCTCGTCCGCCGTGATGACTAGGGCATCGCCCCTGGAGCGATTGGCGCCTACCCTAGACTTCTTGCTACCCTCATTCGCCTGGGTCTTCTTTTCGGCCCTTGACGTCTTCGGTTTCCTCTTGTTTTTGACCAGGGTCCAGGAGGCGTCATCCCCCTCTTTTTCCCTGGTCTGGGGCGGCTGAGAGCTCTCAGCCTGCTGTAACCCCTTACCACCGTCTTTCCTGAGTGGACGGACCTTTCCAGGTCCTTCCTCCCCCGGTTCTGGAGGTACCTGGCCGGGGTTCAGCTTCCCAGCCCTTGTTCGGGGTAGTAACCCTCCGCGTTTTGGAGCGGCCCCCAGGGAGCTCATCCCCTGGAGACTGTCTCCCCCGTTTTTGTGTCTGCTCCGTTGGAGCAGTCACCCCCGACGCACCCGCAAATACTTGAGCCTCAGTCTGGGTATACTTTGGTACCACCGTCTTCGCTGGCACGCCTTCGGTCGATTCGACCTTGCTCGAGTCCGCGAATCCTTGGGCCTCAGTCTGGGTAGACCTCGACTCCACCGATTTCACGGGTTTACACTTGGCCGTCTCGACCGCCCTCTCCATCTTGGCGTCCAGCATCGACTTTCGAAGTTTCTGCAAGCTACTCTTGAGGTCTTTACTGATATTATGCTTCTATGACGCAAAGTCGATGATGGCGTCCAGCTGTTCCGTCGCCACCTCGAAGGCCGAAAGCCCATCGCGTTTGCGGTTCATCGCCTCCACAAGCCATGGGCCGTCTATAACCTCTACCGGCGTTTTTTTTAGCCGAGAGGAAGGTTAAGTGACCCACGCTGGCGCTGCCTACTGAGCTGCCGACTATTGCCTCCGGCCTCCTAGGTGGAGACCGGAACAACCCACCTCTTGCGAAGGGGTTGTCGCCTACACTACTACCACTAATTGAAGAATTAACTTGGTTTTCCATTTTGGCCCCACGAGTTGCTCGGGAAAAGAGGTCCACCACGCCAGAGCCCAGCATGACGCGCTAAGGGACAATTACTATGGAGGGTGCCCAGGTACCTCACAGGCTCCGTTGAAGGCCTAGCTTATTATTTCACCCCCCTGGCCATGCATTCCCTCGGCACGGGTCGCTTGACGCCTTGGGATTAGGAATTAGGGACGATGGTCCCGTACCCCAATATAGGAAAGACAGACGTAGTACTATACACATCAGAGCATGAAATATTCAATTTCATGAAGCACATTCACTCCGACTTTTGATATTCGTGTTTTGATTATTCAAAACATAGAATGACTTACTCAGTTTACTTTTTCATAAATTCATTCAATTGATTACCACTGAGTATGGTAACTGCGCACGAAAAAAACAAAATTAGCCTTGATTATATTGACATTTGGCGCTAGAAATGCCCCTCAATTGAACGTCGGGATTAGATCTATGCGTGTATTTATTTAAATCATCAAAAATGTGTTCAGTTTTACGATTATTTAATAATTTGTGATTTTCAAATAATTGAGGGGCAGCATGGACTATGTCCAAGGGCTTGACGACCCCTCCCCATGGCCACTGCGAGTTAGGGGGCCTGCCTAGGATGTGGTGGGGTTTGACAGTGGGCTCTGTTAAACCTCTACAAAAAGCTGCATGTGTCCATAAGCAGGCCCTATCAAACCCAGTCAACACATGAACGTATATGGTGTCGTGTAGGATGCTGAAGTGCAGGTGATAGAGGTACTTTTCCACACAACATGTATGTATATCGTCTCCAATTTAGCATCTTGTATTGCACCATGTGCGATTTTATGTAGACTGGGAAGCGACCGTGTGCCGCTCAAAGCGCACAAGCCCAACACGAGTGCCAACCGGCACATCAGGATTAATACCAGTGAGATCCTGATTATGGTATACTGGTCAAGGGAAGTGACACAAACACGCGCGCGACAAACGGCATGTAAAATGAACGTAAATTTACATTCTTAATTAACGTCAAATAGAGATAAAATAAGGGTTGCTGAATAACATTAGCTTTCCGATTACTATCAATTATTTTCAATTTTAATTCCGTTTCTTTTTTACGTAAGAAAACGTTAATGAAATGATAACGCGGGCGCCTAATCCGAAATTCAAATGAACAATTGCTCACTTTGAGCGATTGATTGTTTATTCTTGCGAAGAATGAACAATTGAACAAATTTAGGGAAATGCTAATACTGCTGTGTAGAAGTTTCATAGGTCACATCATTTTCCATGGGGAATCCCGATCTATGTTACTGATTACCCCACCCAACTAACACTACTTCCTTCCCGTGGTAAATGTGGAGATGCAGAGGTATTCTCGGTCTCTAGTAGCAACAATTACCACACACTCACATTCCCTCCCTTTCCCAACTGACTGTAAGGACTTGGCCGGCGCCGTTATTGATCAACATTTGCGAGCTGCTGAAACGTGCACTTCGAGAATAGTTGGTAAATCCCAACCACTATTCACTTGGATCGTAGTGCAATTTGCACCAGTTCTGATCAATCACGGAGTAGCAACCATTGATATGTACAGTCAGTCTAAGCTAAGCTAAAGCTATTTAATAATTTGTGATTTTCAAATAAATACTCTCTGACCCATATTCATTCTGAAAATTGACGGTGCAGAGTCGAATATGAATATGTTTAGAAGTGAAGTGACGAAGAAGGCCGGTGGGCTTCATAAAAAATAATCGAATATTTACAGCTCTGATACACATACACACGGACAGACAGACATTGGTTCAGTTTGATGAGCTGAGTTGATTGGTATATAACATCATGGGTCTCCGAGACTTCTATAAAAAGTTCGATTTTGGAGTGAAATGATAGCCTTTCGGTACAACTTTGTTGTACGAGAAAGGCAAAAAGGAAGTTGGAAAGAATGAGGATTAATTTTGCAAATTTTCTCTTCTCACAAGTCACATACCGTTTCTCACTTCTCACTCCTCGGTCGTCAGTTCTTATTTATTATCTCTAACTTATCATTTCTCACGTCTCATTTTCCACTTCTCATCTTTCACTTCTCCTCATTTTTCACATCTCAGCTCACTTAGCAAATCTCACTCCTCAATTCACAATTTTTATTTTTCACTTTTTTCCTCACTTCTAACTTTCTTCTCACTTTTCACTTTTCATTTCTCATTTCTCACTTTTCACTTTGCGCTTCTCACTTCTTACTTTTCACTTATCGCTCCCCACTTCTCTTTTCACTTTCAACTTCTTACTGCTCACAACTAACTTCTCATTACACAATACTCACTTCTTTGTTTTCACTTCTCACTTTTTACTTCTTCTTATTTCTAACTTTCCTGTTCTAACTTTTCATTTCTCCTTTTTCTCTTCTCACTGCGATTTACTCACTTCTCACTTTTCGCCTTTATTTTCACGTTGAGAAGTAAAATTCTCACTTTTTACTATTCACGTCTCACTTCTTACTTTTCACTTCTTATTTCTGATTTATTACTTTCCTTTTTTCACTTCTCATTTCTCACTTTTCACTTCGCACTTCTCGTTTCACTTTCAACTTCTTACTGCTCACTACTCACTTCTCACTTCTAAGTTTTTACTTCTCATTTTTTACTTCTTCTCATTTCTCACTTTCCTGTTTTTGCTTCTCATTTCTCCTTTTTCACTTCTCACTGTTTTATTTATTTTCACGTTTTACTTCTCAATTCTCACTTCTTACTGTTCACATCTCACTTTTCACTTCTCACATTTTACTACATACTTTTCATTTATCACTTCCCTTTTCTCACTTTCCATTTTTTTACTTTTCACTTCTCGCTTCGCACTTCTCACTTTAAATTACGAACTTCTCACTTTTCTCATTTCGCATTTCGTTTCTCACTGCTTGCTACTCATTTCTCGCTTACACGCAGAGAAATGTTTTTTAAACTCAATGATATTATGTATAAAAACAACAAAAATAATTATTGTTCCTCGGCTAATAATTTTATTTGTTGAATTCAATAAAAAAACAGATTTGATTAGACGAAAAATATTATTGTTTCTACAATGTTCCAAAACAGCACTCAAAATAAAAATGGTTGAATTTACAATATATTTTTTTGTTTGTACATAAAATATTTTTAAACCAAAAAGAAATTTTTTTGCTTTCAATAATATTTTTCTTAAAATCAAAAAACAATAAATATTGTAATCAAAAATTTATTTTAAATGTTATATTAAATTTCTTGTGATTATCAATTATTTAATTTTTAATTAGTCGTAATGTGCGAAATAAAACCACAATAATTATATTTGTATTTTTTTCAAATATTTACTTCACAAACTAGTTTAAAATATACGGTATTATTTATACTGGATTGCAGTAGAAACAACAATGAACATTTTTTAATTAAATATATTTCAGTTTTGATTTTAAAAATAACATATTTGAGTTTAAAAAATATTTCAATAATTTTATTTTTTAGTTCAAAAAGGTAGATTTTCTCTGCGTGTAGCACTTCTCACGTAGCAAGTCTTGATTTTCACTTCTAACTTTTCACTTCTCGCTTTCATTTCTAACTTTCCTCTTCTCACTTTTCTCTTCTCATTACTCACTTTTCACTTCTCACTCATTTTTCACTTCGAATTTCTCACTTCTCACCTCTTCTCATTGCTCCACCACTTAGCACTTGCTACTTCTCAATTCTCAATTCTTACTTTTCATTTTCCGGTTTGTACTTCTTACTTCTCACATCAAACTTTTTATTTTTCACTAGCAGACCCGACGAGCTTCGTTTCGCCTAAAATTGATTTTTTTCTCTTCGAGTTATGTAGAAATTTCTGTTGCATTTGCATGGGAGCCCCATTTCCAAAGTGGAAAGGGGCCTTGAACCATCTTAAGAACCTTCCCCGGCCCCAAAAATCTCTACATACAAATTTTCACGCCGATCGGTTCAGTAGTTTCCGAGTCTATAAGGTTTAGACAGAAAGAAGTTCATTTTTATGTATAAGAAGAGAATTACTCGCACTTCTCACTACGAATTACTCACCTCTAACTTCTCACGTTTCATTTATCACTACTCACATTTCATTACTTATTTTTTACAACTATCAATCTAAGTTTTTTCAACTATTCGGCCAAACGGCAACGGGAAAACATCGAGGTACAGAACGTCGAATTAGGGAGAGTTGACTGTAGCAGTTGGTTGGTCGACTCAACCACAATGTTCTTGTGTACAATTGGCATAGACGAAAGAAGTTCAGATCGAGTAAAGTAGCTACGCAATTTTGAATTCAACGGACTTGCAAAAGGGAATAGACTCTACGCAATAGTGCAATTTGATAGTTCATTGATAATAATTGTGTAATAACATTGTCGTGTCGTATTTTGCACACAATAAACTGTTTTCATTTGGTATTCAATTCGCGTTAAAGTCGAGCGACTTGCTCAAACAAAGGCTCTTTTTCGCCGTGATCCTAATTTTTGGGAACTTTGCAGAAAGCCCCACTAAATGCATCCTTACTAGAACTTACAGTTATTTTTACCCAATAGTAGAACACCGCTGTCCCATTGTGCAACGTTGAACTAACTAAAACCACGACAAGCAACGGAAAAGCACGACCCGTGGGGCACTGTTGGGTGTACGACCGACGTCGTTTTCCTGGTGGGTGCAAAATGCTGTGAACTTTCGGGGACTGTTCGATTCGATAGATGCAAGATACGCGAATAATACGCGATGGATGGATGAATGTTTCCCTTCCCTTTTTCCGTTCATTCTGCTTTGATCATCTGTTGACGCGAAATTTGTGGCACTTCTGTTATGCAGCAGCGGTGTTTCACGAGAACAATTCGTAACAATTGCTCGATAATTATTGTGCTAAACTATTCGTTTGCATCGGTTCGGGACATTGAGTTCTAAGAACGTTGGTCAAGATCATCTTCATTTTTACCAGGTTAGTCAACTATTAGAATTTCGAAAGCGGTTTTATTCACAATCTAAATATGATCGGTAGCAATATTCATTTAGAATTTTGTACAGTTTGATAACGATTCAACTATTACATAGTTGATTCCGTATAGAAGCATGAATTTAGAATCCAGCAATAAAAGGAAAATTTAGGACGTGGACGAAACATTTGACAGATAGATTGTGCAGTTCAGCAGTAAGCTTTATACACAATCATACTGTGACGTCATGCAGTATTTTTGTGCTGTTGTGTGCCACAATGGGAAAATGTATGCAATTCGTGGTCATGGTTGTAAATGATAGTTCATAAGATTTCAATAAATTTTAATTTCAATCTTATCCAATGATTTATCACCACTGAGGAGACTTTTCAAGATGACTTTAGACAAACATTTTTAGTGTTGTAATGAGTGAAAAATTTATGACGATTCTTAGTTAAATACTACTGAAAAAGACGTTTGCGATCTACAGAAGATTTTTACAAAATTCGACAGGCTTTCTTCCTGGCAATCAACTTTGATCCCTCGAAGGTTATTCAAAATCTCATTCAGAAAGCCAGAAAACTCGGCAACAGATACCACGATTGGGGAATCGTTTGCTTTTTTGCATGACTCGAATCTCCTGGGCAAAATGTCGATTCGATTTGCTCGAATTTACCATGAATCAATTCGAAGTGATTACACAGTACGGTACGAAAAGTAATATGTATTTCCAACATAAGTGTAAGAGACAATATGTGAAATCTCTATCTTTCTTCGGTTTTTTTGCCGCGCTTAAGAGTAAATTACAGTTCGGAAAACGTGTCACGGGATTTGGCCCCCCATGTATTTTCAAAGAGGCGGGAATTTCGTTTTCAGTGCCCAAATCCCGTAAATACCGCCCCTTTGAAAATGCATGGGGGGCCAAATCCCGTGACACGTTTTCCGAACTGTAATCCACTCTTAAGCGCGGCAAAAAAACGAAGAAAGATAGAGATCTCGTGACATGTAAACCAGCCTTAAGACAGGACGGTCTTGAAACCTTGTTTCTCCGTAGGAAGTAGATAATTCAGAGATTTTTCCTTTCTTTTGTTTTTATTAATGCTCATGATAAAGCTCGGAGACGTGACCTTCGCAGAGGTTTTTTTTTCAGAACGGTGCTCTTGTGTAGTGTTACTACCGCTCGTTGGAATATTGCTTTCGCAAACGGGTCCAACGTTAAACGATGGCACGGGTCCAGAAAATGATCGTAACTTGATCAATAAGCACAAATAGAACTGGAACGTTCTTTTGAAATTAAAATTGCTTTAGGTAGTAAAGAACTTCCTACGGCAGAGAGAATGAAAACGGCATTGCATGCGAGTACAATGTGGTTTGATCTTCCATCTGATCAATCAACTTTCACTCTGCGATCCTCGCCTTATCTTATCTTAAGCTTATCAAATCGACGGAAAGAAAACCGTTTTCACCGGACGATCGTCCGACATTCTAGCTACGTGCCCGGCATGCTGTAGTCGTCCGTTTTTTTGTGGTGTGAACGGTCGAAGGTTCATTCGTTTCCTCCATGTAGCGTCTTCCATGTGCACCCCATCTATGATGGTACCCAGTACTTTTCTTTCGAACTCCAAATGTGCGTTGGTCCTCCATTAGCATTGTCCATGTCTCGTGTCGTTAGATAACTGTTTTCCGATACGACAAATTTATATAATTCTAACTTATGAAAAGATATTCTATTCAGCAGCTATTATATCAGTTATACGGATTAGGGTTTGAATCCAGCGAGATACTTCAAATATTTATTACTGTGTCCGAGATGTACCAGCAAAGGGCTTTAATAACCATGCGTTCTAGGTCAGCGAACGACTTCTAAAGTTCTAACGAAGAATAATAATAGTAACTAATTCCAAGTTTTGACCTCTAATCACCAAACATGTTAACCCACTGTTCACTATCAGCCGTGGATCAGGTAGCCTTTCGTAGTCTTCGTACTGAAATTTGTGTCGTAGCAATTTTAGTGCTACGTGCAAGCACATCTACAGCAACGTGGTCGGCATCGCTCGCGTAGAAGTGTAATATTTATTGTAGCGAAGAACCTCAAACCTCAACAGGAAAGAGCATATACAGCAGCAGCAGCAGCATACACTTACCTCATCTGGTCTTGTTATGTGTGATGTGTCGCCGAGTAGGTGCTACTACAGTCCTATAGATATGACATAAGCTAAGATAGTGAGCAGCTGCTTGTCTACGGTGCAACTTAGTACTTATGTTCATTTCGCGTACTTATTATTCTGATAGGAGATCTACGCAATTAGTAAGTACCACATTTCCGCCACATATCCTCCTTGGTTGGTGCAAACCTGCTCGAATCCAGGACAGCAAGCCTATGACGAATGTGGAAATACCGTCGTATTTACATTCGTGTCGTCGACTCGTCATTCAGTCTTTCCCGTCCTCCGAATATACGGATAGATGATGAGGTGCGAAACGCGAGATGGGTTTCTGATATTGTTATGCTATTTTTGATTCGATTCTTATGCTATTTTTGCTCCCATTTTTTCGGTACTCTCTCGCGCGAAGAGCACATAGAAACAACGTAATATATCCGATAGATGCGGCAGCATCTGTTACAAGAAGTTTATATTTGGACTAAACAGGTACCTTGCTCAATTATGATTGTTGCCAGGCTTCCCGTAACGCATGCGGAAATGATCAATGAGTGGAGTTTTGTTTATTTTGTCACACCGATTTGCTACCTGCTAAATTATTGCTCATACATCCTAGCGCGACTAATGGTTTCGGTCGTCCTTGAATAACGCTGGTCAGTTGTAAATTTTTTCGATTTAGGTGCTGCATAATAATGTAACTTCACAAGCATCTTGTGCGTGCTGGTTGTGGGACAACTTCAAGGGTGTTATTGCAAGGCAACTAAGAAAATTATGTTCAATAAAAATTATATTAGTTCAAAAAGTGGCGAAAAAAAACTAATCCCTTTTCATGTTTTCTCTTCTTTCTTTTAGGTGAGATTTTTGGCGAATAATCGAAAACAAGTGAAAGGTTGAAATCATCTATAGGCCAGTGTTGATATTAGCGATTTTTCGTTATAAACGAGTGATCTGTGTTAAAATCAAGAATTGTGGTTATAAATTAGGATTTAGTTTGTCTATCGGAAAGTGGATTATCTAGAAGTTGTTGGTGAAATCAGAAGGTGAGTGTAGTGTAAGCCATGACTTGTGAATCAATGTGGATTTATTGGGCTATAAACGAAGGATCCTACAACCCAAAAGAAAATGCCGATGCATGAAGCAAAAGGATGCTGACGAGTGTAGAGAAAAAATGTTATGCGTTATATGTGGTACCTTGTCAGAACCCCAGAAGCCTAAAGAATTGAAGTACCTATTTGGTTTCACTGAAGATATTTCCATGCTTGTACGAGGTAAATTACTGATATTTTTTCCCTTTCAGAAATGCACGACGAAGCACGACGAATTGAGATATGAAACGATATCTTTCAAAAGAATGGCGAAAAAGCGGTTTCTCTAAATTTGAGGCTTCAATTATTCTAAAACTAACGTATCCGGTCAATTCACAATGTTTTTGACTGCTGGGTCAGATAAAAATTACATCTGGAACATTTGCAATTAAGCTGCATCGCACTTTTCATTACGACTCGTGCATTTTGTTTTTGTTGGCTAATTTATGTTTTCCCAGTAGATAAACTAAAATTAAGTTCGTTGGTATCCAGCGTTTTGAGGTGTACACCTCAAGAATCCTAGCCATCATCGGATTTGCCCTCCCTTCATGCAATTGATGGGATCTAACAGATCCCGACATAAATTTTAAAATATTTCAACATTTAATCCAGGTAATCGCGATAACCTGTGAGGTTATTAGACAATCTTTTTCTTCTTTAAACCCTTTCAGGCTCACGGGGTCATATATGACCTCAACAGAAAAATGGATGATAAAATCGCACGATGGATAAAAGTGAACACTATGTTCAGCAAAATTGCTTGAAATAAATTCCTCTATCAGGGAAAAATATCAGGCATAGGCGATCATGGCCTTACGAGAACCTAGAACGGCATGAACACGGTGAAGTTAGGAAAAAGAAAACATTAGGTACATTGGCAGCAGATTGTATTATTTCAAAATAAGATTTTCATTTAAACGTATCCGTAGAGCTACAGTGATATACAATAAATAAATTAAAACTTGGACGTCCTAGGTCATCCAAACTATCCTTGAGTTAAAGTCTATAACTACAAAAAAGACTTATTCCGTGTTCATTACATCTTATAGAATATGAGAAAAACACTGCAATGTAGTTCGGGGATATTCTGGGTTATCCAAACTATTCTTGAGTTCGGGACTTAAAATCTACAGCTGCTTAGAAGCTCGGAACTCAAAGCTTCGATATGCATTCCATTATATCCATTACATCTTAAAGTTCAACATATATTTTAAGATCGTTCTGGAATATTCTGGGTCATCCACACTGTCCTTTAGTCCACAGCTGTAAGAAAATCTTTTTTCAGTGCTCAAAGCTTCATTATGCATTCAATGGTGAAAAATGAATATTCCACCTCCACAGATATCTTAAGATAGTTTAAAGAGATATTTTATGTAATCCAAACTGCCTATGAGTGCTTAACTTGAGATCTACAGCTGCAAGAAAATCTTTTTTCAGATCTCAAAGCTTCGATATGCATTCAATTATATACCTGAGACGTCAAGAGAGATCGTAAGATCGTACTGGTTTATTCTGGGACATCCAAATTGTCCTTGAGTATGGAACTTGAGATCTACGGCTGCAAAACATTTTTTTTCAGCACTCAAAGCTTCAATATTCATTCAATTAATCAATTATATCCACTACACCTCCTTAGAGTTTATTTAATTTTATTCATTATACCTTCTGAGAGGTCAACGGATATTGCAAGATAATTTAGATATTCTGGGTCATCCATATTATCCTTGAGTTCGGGACTTGAGATCTACAGCTAGTTAGAAGTTATTTTTGGTACTCAAAGCTTCAACATGCATTCAATTATATCAATTACACCAGTGATCACTCCAAGCCTTTCCCAGTGCCCCGCGAAGGATTTCTGAGAATGCACTACATGTGGTTATCAATGGTTATCATTATGTGACATTCCGAATATTTCGATATACTCGGAAATTTATCAGAGTCACATCACTATGCTGTTGAAACAGATTTATATAGTGAATATTTTTATCAATATGATTCATGAAATTCTTATACCTATTCATACATAGATGTTATCGCCCCGGGTTATGATAATAACACATTTGTATTTAATCGCATCGCAGATTTAAAGAAACTAGAGGTTAAACTACAAGTAAAAATAATGTTGTCATACACTGCTCCTTAATAAGAATGCTTTTATTTTTCAAAATAATTTAAGTTTTCGCAAATTTGAACTGAAGTTTTTTCTGGATTAGTAATTCTTCAAAGATACGTTGACTATCTGCTATGGATTCTGTTCAGATTACCATTCGAATTATTTTCAGAATCTCAAAGATACTGTTTAGAATCCCAAGGGGATTATGTTTAGTATTTCAGACGAACTCTGTTTAGAATCTCGAACAAATTTTGTTCAGAATCGTGAGGGGATGCTTCTTTTAGAATCTCGAGCGGATGCTGCTCAGAATCCCAATATGTTTTTTTCTCGACACCCGTTCATTATTTGCTACGACAGTATAGTGAACAATGAACTTGGAGCATAAAAAATGGAGCATAAAAAATAAACATAAGAATTAAATTACAGAATCAATCGACAAATGATCATTTCAAGACAAAATTTTCAAAACGACTTATCTGCTTTTGTAAACAAAGATTCAAACGACGATTTGACGAATCTGATAGCTCTCCCACGCAAACCAACACCACCAATAGGTAGGTGAAGGTTTCCGCTACCTGTTGATGGTGTTAGTTTGCGTGGGAGAGCTATCAGATTCGTCAAATCGTCGTTTGAATCTTTGTTTACAAAAGCAGATAAGTCGTTTTGAAGATTTTGTCTTGATTTGGAGAAACAGCTTGAAGTTAGACGCTTTGGCCAATGGAGTGATATTAGCTTCCATATTGATATTCTTCCCTTCCTCTTCATACGGATACTTGGCAGAAGGGAGGTCATGTGATTTATATCGTCACAAATATTGCCTTTCGGTCGTTTTCAAATCCAGTTCTATAAAAAATCTACATGCCTGCCGTATCCTAACGGAACTATCAAATCTGTCATTTCGCCTCAAATTCTATCATAAACATGCACGTCTAAGATTGGAATATGATACTAGCATTTCCATATCATTGTAGATTAGATTTTTTTCTTGCCAACTGAGCCGAAACGATACTATGGCGAAAAAACAATTTCTTGTGTCTAGTCCTCGTCGCACTGAGTGACCAGCCTACTGAAGTCTGCCGTATTTTATTCGATTCTCAATATTTTCTTCTTTGTATACTTGATACAGCTCATGATTCATGCGTCTGCGCCACACATCATTTTCTAGTTTCCCTCCGAGTATTGTACGCAGCACTTTTTGCTCGAAAACCCCGTAAGATTCACTGGTAGAATCAAAGTTTTGTATAGAACAAATTTCGTTTCCGTCTGCATGTTGCGGGACCTAAGCTGGTTACGTGATCCGTAAAAGGCCCTATTCGCAGCAGCAATACGTCCTTTCATTTCACGGGAAACGTCATTGTTACATGTCACAAGCGTTCCAAGGTAAACAAATTCTTCAACAACTTCAAACACATCCCCATCAAGCACTACTTCTGCACCAACATCACTAGGGGTTGTTATATGGATGGACAGCCCCCTAGGTCTTCCTATATCTCTACCTGCTACCATGTACTTTGTCTTGGTAGAGTTAATGGTTAAGCTTATCCTCGCCGTCTCCCTCTTCAATGGGACAAAAGCCTCCACTACTGCTCTGCGATTGATTCCAAAAAGGTCGATGTCGTCCGCAAAAAAAACCCATCTGATCCGTCGTTGATCGGCCCTCTCGAAAACTTGCCTGGTATTCGCAGACGAAGGACACCTCAAGCGGTCTCAGTCTGTTAAACAGGATACGCAACAGGATTTTGTACGCCGAGTTGAGTACGCCGATTGGCATACTCTAGTCTGTGCCCTTTCTTATAGATTGGGCATATGAGACCATCCAACCAGCCGGCAGGCAGTTCTTCATCCTCCCATATTTTCTGGATAATGTGGTGGATTGATTGATGCAGCTGCTCACTTCCGTGTTTGAGAAGCTCGACCGGGATCTCGTTCTTCCCAGCAGCTTTACTGTTTTTCAGCTCGTTTAGAGCCTTATTAACCTCGTCCAGCGTTGGTGGTTCCACAGCTTGACCGTCGCCGACTATGTCCATCCTGCTCCTTAATACACCTTTATTTTCACCGTTCAACAAATCTTCGAAGTGCTCCTTCCACTTGGCTGCCACCATAGTCTTGTCTGTCAGCAAATTCCCCTCTCGGTCATTGTACATGGCAGGCACTGGCACAGTCTTATGCCGCGCGCCATTGACAGTTGCGTACAACCTCCGCATATCGTTTCTATCCATGTTCACCTGCGCTTCAGCTATCACACTCTCTTTCTGTTGCCTTTTTTTCTGCGATGGATTCGCTTCTCTTCTGCCCTTGCTACACTGTATCGCTCTCTGTTGGAACGGGTACGAGCCACTAGCATTCGACTCCTAGCAACATTTTTCTCGTCCGTCACTCGCTGGCACTCCTCATCAAACCAACCATTTCGTTGGCATCGCTGTGCAGTGCCCAACACTTCCTGCGCTGTTGTAGTCACAGCTTTGTGGATATGTTCCCTATCCACAAAGCCGCATCTCCTATCCGCTCATCTAGCTTTTGGTGGTACTGACAAGCGTTGGGTTTTGAAACGCATCGTTCTGTTATTTCGTGAATTCGTGACGCTGGAGAGTCGCGCCCGAATTTTTGCAACTACAAGGTAGTGATCCGAGTCGATGTTCGGACCTCTAAAGGACCTTACATCTATAACATCCGAGAAATGTCGTCCGTCGACCAGCACGTGGTCTATCTGTGAGCAAGTGTCTCCACTCGGATGTTGCCAGGTGTATTTGCGGATATTTTTACGTGCGAAGTAGGTACTGCTTATTGTCATCCCTCTACCAGCAGCAATGGTTACAACAAGTCGCAGACCATTATCGTTGATAGCGGAATGAAGGCTTTCCGTACCAATGACAGGGCGAAAGAAACTTTCTCTTCCGATATGCGCATTTGCATCCCCGATGACAATCTTTACATCGTGTGTTGGACACTCTCCGTAGGCCTTATCAAGGCTCTCATAGAACTCATCCTTCACGTAATTAGATGATTCTTCACTATAGTTGAAGAATTTGCCCTTCATTCTTAACACGCAAATGTGGTAGCTTATCGGCTTCCATCGGATAACACGCTTCATCTGCTTCCCTACCACCATGAACCCAGCTCCTCGTTCTGCTCTGTCACCGCCGCTATAGTAGATATGGTACTCGAATGAAGTGTTCGCGATGGGATCCACCGCCGGGAATTCACGTTGTCCAGTTCTGGGCCACCGTATTTCCTGGATTGCTGCCATGCTCACGCCGACCTTCTGCAGCTCATGAGCCTGGAGCCCAACACGCGCAGGTTCATTCAAAGTTATCACGTTCCAAGATCCGACTTGGTTGTCCTTTATTCGTTGCCGGGTCTGTTGCCGTTGAATCAAGCACAGTTTAGTTTAGAGTCCCTCACTGACACTCGGACGATGATCAGCACCCCTAACATGGAGAACAGACGCTTTGTGAGCCGATCCTGACATGGAGAACAGAAGCTTAGTAAGATTTGCACCTCCGGAGAGGAGCAAATCCGCCCTTCCCTGTCAGCCAGCATACGACCATAGTTCCCACCCGGGTTATCCGGCGGTTATCCGATCTTCCCTAAGGTTGCTCGCCAGCCCCACGAGGAGGTAGGGATAGGAGTTGCTGGGTAAGAGGCTAAGGACCGCGAGATGAGGTTTATTTTATTACTTCAGGTACGCGAAGTACCAATGGTACGCTTTACTCAGCATTTGCCGTGCCATGTTGATCCCAAATTGAAATGGTTATAACTTTTTTATTGTTTGGCCGATTTAAGATGTTTTGGGCTGTTTCGAAAGATGATTTAATTATCTTTCAGGACGTTACCTAAGATTGACCATAGATGGGCTACGGCTAAGATTGTAAAAAGAGTACAAAAACAGTGATATTGCTTATTTTACTTATATCTGAAAATTCTACACCCAACCGGCGGTTGTTAGATTTTCCAACAATTCTGTATAAGAATCTACCAAAACCTGTATAAGAACTGGGCATATGCGAAATTGTTAGATTTTTATACAAAAAATGTAAGAAAAGTAATATTTGTATAAGAATCTAGCAATTTCGCATATGCCCAGTTCTTTACAGGTTTTGGTAGATTCTTATACAGAATTGTTGGAAAATCGTACAACCGCCGGTTGGGTAACCCCTTTAAACTGCACCTTTTCAAAAAGGTTATGTAGGACAGCCTGTGCTTTGACATGAAGCATTGATTAGTTTAGAACTTGGTCGCTAGATGACTACTTAATTGTACCTTGACAGATACGTATTTCGACCTCAACCGTAAGGTCGTCTACAGTGTCTCTTACTTGTCTTGTATTTCGTGACAAGCAAGGAATGTAAAATAACAACATTGCCAATGACAACAACATTGTCCTCTCTTGTAAATGTTGGGACAAACTCAACTCGCAATAAGCGTTTGTCCCAAACTGCAACAGAATAGGACAATGATCGCCTGCCGCGCATTATGAGATGTAGTCGGTTTACGATGATGTTTTTGATTAAATAAGTATCAGTTATCATAGCTTAGACATAAACTTAACCATCTGTACACATGGTTTGTGTTTTACTTCTGAAATATACAAGTTATCGCAGTTTGAAAAGTTCACAACAATTACCTCTCCATGTTTGTTGCAAATAAAACGGAACGCAACAATGTCTTTATCCTCTGCAGATGAGGACAAAGAGTTATCGCTATTCTCTTTTGTCGCTTGTTTTTCGCATTTTTCAGCGACAATTACATTCCTTGGTGACAAATCGAGTCAAGTACGAGACACTGAAGACGACCTTACTGTTGAGGTCGAAATACGTATCTGTCAAGGTACAATTAAGTGGTGGAATTAAATGGGATTGTACAAACTCGTCTTATGACAAGTAAAGACATTCCAGTAAAAAGCTCAAAATAATTTTCTTAGCATTATTATCCTGAATGCCTCGAAAGTTCTCACACTCCAACTTATCGCCTTTCTGTAGCTCCTCCGGTAGCTGTTCCCATCATTATCAGTTGCTTTATTGTTTTTAAACTATTGGATGGCGTTTTTGACTTCCCTCAAGGTGGATGCTAGTCGGTTCCAACCGTCCGCTGATCTGACGTAGTCCTTCGCTGCCTTAACCTTCTATGCTTGTATTCTCTGCACCATTTGGGTGTAAATATACTTCCACTCTTATCGTTGTACAACTGTTCTCATCTTGGAACGCGACACGAAACTTTTGCGGCATGCATTTAGCTTCTGATAGAAATGTTTCTTGAGAATGACACAGCTGCGTCGTCGATGGCTGCTTGAACTATATTTCAGCACTCCTCAAGAGGGGCCCCATCAAGCTCACCCTGGTAACGGTACATCTAGATGCTTCGCGTATGTAGATGCAATATCAGATTGCTTCAGTCGCTCTAGGTCGTACCCCGGCGGTCGTCGGTACCGAATATTGTTGATGACGGATAGTTTTGGCTAGTATACTAGTAGATAATCGGTCTAATCGGTCTTATAACTTATCAGAATGAATACAGACCCAGATTTGCTGTATTTCATATTCATATAGGATAAATGTGTGATTGTGGGCAGTGTAGCACTATTCTGCGGTCACGGTACTAACTAATGGCCCCAACGAGACTCCACAGAAGAGTCGGAAATTGATTAATTTTGGTAATTGGGATTGTTTCATTATGTTTTTATTGCTATTTAAATTTCTGAAATTAAATGCGCACTGCAATGAAATTCATATGTTTGTTTATGGATCCATTATCCAATTGATTATGGTAGCATAAATAGACGGAGCTTATTGTAAGTAAAAGTCGTCATGAATAACTAGGCAGTCGGAAATGGGACATTTGAGCTGTTTTTTCTAACTTCCGGACTAAAGCTGTCTGTAATACAGCTTTCTTCCATAATATCACTGTCAGCCATGTGGAGATTAGATTGAACGCACACATACATTTATTATATTACGATTTCCTACCTAAACCATTTGATGAATATTTTTACTGAAACAACTCATCCAACGAACTATTTTCAACGTCTGTTCCACTTAGCAATAGTGCTAAATGATCGTCATATGCGAAGTATTTTTCCATTGCAGATGATTTCAGATGTAGATCCAACGCCCATCTATCTGCATCATATAGAGCTAATATGTTTTCCATGTGTGTACAACTTCAGTCCTGCTGTTTTTGCTAAACAAGTTCTTCAAGGTTCTTATTAGATCTGTTAGACATTTTTTCCAAAGTCGAGCCTGAATTATTAATTGTTTAATAATTCAGAACCCGAATATTATTATATCCGGAAACTTGTATTCAATCAGATTTTTTAATTTTATGAGATGTTGAAATTTGAGCAAATCAAATGTTTTGCATTTTGCACGCTAAAGTTCCACAGTCACAAAAATGGATCGTGTGATGTTCTAACAATTCTGTATAAACCTACCAAAACCTGTATAAGAACTGGGCATATGCGAAATTGTTGGATTATTATACGAAAAAATGTTTGCTCGCAAACAAATATTGTACAAGAAGCTTGACAAACTGTAAGGTCACATACTATTGCATAAGAAACTAGCATTTTCGCATACGACCAGTTCTTATACAGGTTTTTTTCTTATACAGGTTTTATAAAGAATTGTTAGAAAATCTAACAATCACCGGTTGGGTGTATTAAGGATACATACAAAGCAATTATTAAGGGAGTAAAAGTCCACTAATAAAACGCGCCACGATACAAGATATAACACTTGTTTTTACACTCGTCTAGGATTTTAAAAATTGCCTCTTACGTCGACCGGTTTCGGGGGCGAAGTTGTCCATCATCAGGCTATGTACAGAAACATTTTAAGTTGTTAAAACAGTGACCCATTCTCCTTCCACCTGTTTGGCTCATTTTCACCCTCGATGACGGTAGTTAATAAGATAAGAATTGAATTATGTTAAATCCGTCTGTGCGGCTTTTTAGTTAAAAGTTGAAGATAGTGGTTTAAATAAATTTAAATCTGCATACATAGCAATGAATATCTGATCATTGACAACTTCGAGAAGCTGCTCGGACATATCCATCATCGAAACTGATGGATTTGTTCGAGCAGTGAGGAGAATTAACCACTTGTATATGACGCTGGAGGTAATACCATCTTCGTTGGACACCAATCGCGCTAATTTCTTTGACTCTTACTCTGTAACTTTTATTTGACCATGAAGCAGGAGGCTCATAGAATACAAGACTTCCTTCGTACGGAGGTCATACCTCCATATTTTGCAAGCAAATACGGGCACGTCAGTGAGGAGAGAAGCTTTTCCACAGACGGGTTCACAATGCATGTCTCCACTGGTTTAGCAGGGTAACCAGTGAGTCGGGAAATCGGGAAATGCAGAAAACATGCGGGAATTGAAAGTCCATGCGGGAAAAAGTTGAGAATTTCTTTAAATTATACGCAAAATCGGGAAAAAAGTTACCAGGTGTTCATATCATTAAATCATTCTAGTGTAAAGCATGGAAAAACAACATTTATTATTTTAAAGACATAGGCTTTTCCACGTAACGTTTTAAACTATTTGAGGAACTATCCGGCTTTGTCAAAAGTATAATGAAAATGATATTGCTGTAGTGATGATGGAAAGCAACATGGCACCTACGCTTCGGAATGTTTCTGAGCCGAAGGAAATCTCCGAGAGTCCTAGAAAAAGCTAATTAGCATTTTGTTGCAGCTTGTGGATTCCGGAAGATGCTTGATCGATTTCTCTTAAAAGCGACTCGAGGTTTGTCTGGAGACTTGTTGACATTAGTCGAGTATATCCAATTATGTTCAGGCACACATCTCAACTAGAGGCGTGGATAGGAGAAACGGGGATACTAATGGGCCGCCAATCGAATTGTCATAAACACAGCAGCCAATCGAGCAAGAGACCTGTCATGCAGATAATTTGTTGACTCAACATCTGAAAATGGCTGCATTCGAGATGACGTCACACACGAAAAAAACATTTTGCACGCAGCCTTGGCTGACTTATCTACGAAATTTGAAGGATTTGGGGAGGATGGATGCCAAAATATTGGGAGACACAAAAATGTTTATTCTCTCAACGGATTCTTCAATTTATTTAAGGTTATATCAACATTTGAAAGGAGCGTAACGGTAAAAAATATTCTTTCTGGTTCCTCGTCTGCATACATAACCAAAGCACTGGAAAGAATTAATGTTGGCTGATAAACGCTTTTCAAATTTTGATCTAGAACTATCGATTTTCAAAATAGTTAGAGGCTTCAAAAATTTACAATATATTAGGCAAGGAATTGGCTGAGATAATAAAACTAAATAAATTTATGACAAAAAACTTAAATTAAAAGTACTTTTAGATTAAAATAAAATTATTCGCGATTTTATTTTTGAGATTAGAATAGAGATTTTTATTTGAAAGCTTCAAAATTATATCGGGAAATATGCGGGAATTTGCAAAAGAAAGTTAAGTGGTCACCATGGCTTCGGTGTTTTAAGCGTTTTTCATAGCGCCTACTTTAAGGTCACTCCTGACAGAATCCAAGTTTCAAAGTGCTCGCGTCTGCCACGCCAGAATGCAAGTCAATGTAGGGAAGGGGGAGGAAATGATGATGCAATCACTCGCCCACTGCAAGCCGAATATACCTCTGCACTTGCCACGAGTTCATGCGGAATTTGTTGAATTTTTTTGGGTTAGGTTCGAGAGGCAGAGGTCCGTCTTGGTTAACTAGCTGCCAATGTGATAGATAGGAGAAAGCAACTGATGGAATTTCTAATTGGATGTTTGGAAACGCGCTTTATAGTTCATTTCCAATTCTAGCAGATTACTGTTAGAATATTCAAGTTGAAGGTATAGGAATTGAGATGGAAACGGTATGGAAGTCCATTTCCAGTTCTAGCGATTGCTAGATCATGAGAAATATAGAAAAAGATAAAAAATAACCACTTCCTTCGGTGGGGTTTGATCCCCCGTCCTCAGTACGCTATACAGGTGCTTTCCCTACTAAGCTACGAAGGAACTCCGTCGTCCTCTGCAGCTCAGCGAGTGCTGTTAGGTTGCAATTATAAAAGAAAATAAAATAAGTACCTTAAAATATATTTGTATATTTATTTGAGAGAACTTGATCTCGTTACGGGATCTCAAACAGGCTTTTTTGTGAAAGAAATGAATAAGTGAATATTTCGGCCAAGTCTTTACAGTTACTTAGAATCCGAATGTTAATGTAGTGTTTCCATTTCAGACAACAATACATCTGTTTCACCCACAACTGCCACGGAGCGAATGTTTTTATTACATGATATGGATGGAAAGTACAACAGATCTAAATTTACTTTTGGTAGTATTGTGTTCTTGATATATTTTAGAAACAAGCTATCGTTAGTTTCCAATTCTAGTAGCTTTTTTCCACAACATTCGAAACACATATTAAAGATAGCTTTCAAAATTGAACGAAACGTTCATTTCTGCTAGCTTAATATCTGTGGGTCTTACTTCGTTCCGCATGTTTGCATTCGTCTAAAACAGATTCAATTTGATGACTATACGATGTGATACGATACATGATTGCATATAAGTGGAATCCTCAGTATAATTATGAGTGGATATCTGTGGAAATGCTTACTGAACAGTCATAGAAGGCTCATTTTAGTAAAATTGTTACAATGAATTCATTATTGACCCTAGTGAATAAATAATGTCCACAAATGACGAAAATATCGATTCCTTTACTACAGAGATTATAATAATCTTACGAAGTCTTCACTTCGATGGGAGCTTCGTATGTTGGCTTTCTCTGGTAGTGGTTTTTACCAGATGTAAACAAAGTCTATCACATTCACCAACACAGATGGTGTATGAATTCAGTCACATTTTCGGATTCCGAGCACACTATGTGGCCAAAGACAGAAGACCCAACATGTGATTATGACGGCAATGATAAAACACTTGTGTTTCGCCAACGTAGCCACGGACCAGTGTTGGTAACCGTCATATAAACGTATTGGTTTCGCTTTTCTCAAGAATACATCAACATACTCACGATGTGACACATTCACATCGTAAGGTGCTGAATAATTGATAAATGCAGCTTTTGCTGAATAAATACATTCAAAGATAATGACGTCGTTGAACTAGTGGGAAAAGCTGAGAATGAGACGTGACATAGCAGAGAGATTTTGCGTAACATTCAGTCCTATTCTTTAAGTAGAGTACTGTGTGACAAGTTGAATAACTCATATGAAAATGGTATAACGACGCGACTCACTGCACTTCACTCGTATCATAAATCCAAATTGTGAATAATCTCTGAGTGAGTAAGGCGGCGATCAGAAGAAGTACGCTTAACTCATTGATGGATATTGAATAAAATTCTGTCAAAAATATCGATTGATCATACATAATATCAGTCAATTGAGAATCACTATGAACGTACGGTGGCAATCCAAACAATTACAACCGTGATTCATATGTCGTCGGCGGACGGCACACGACACTCCTCGGCTGACTATTCCACGTCCACGTTTTTCTGCCTTTCGTTTCGTATCATCATGATACACCAGTAAACATTATCTTCGATGCACTGTGAGCTGAGTCTTGTGCAATAATGTAGGTATAGAGTCACCGGAATACATCCACAACGGTTGCGCAAAATCTTGACTGGCTGTCGTATACGCGGTCAATGATGATGATGATGACTTGCCATGTGGTCGACGTACTCTTGAAGATACTCCGGCTCTCTGAATTTCTCTTCGCTCTTTTGATTTTTCTCACACACTACAAATTAGATCACAATATTGGAAAAAATAACTTTTGTGAATTAGAAAAGCTTTCTTGTTGAGGGAATGAATTTTAATTCATCTAATTGGTTGTGTATCATAGTAATAACAGCAAATTAACTTTTTAACAGACAGATCAAAATCTACTCTCATGGCCTCAGATTTAAAATCGTTTTCGAAGTAATCTTACGGACAAACTTTTGATAGTATGATTTGAAGCGTGTGATGTTTGTTTATTAAAATCCTTTTATCACCGTTAGATTACATGACTGTCTTGATATGCACTGTTGCTAGTATTTCATATCAATGGTTTTGAGAAAAACCCTCAATAAATCACCTAGCGGCGTTGGTGCCTTTCTCGTGTATTAGATTTACGAAAAATATGAGTGAGATGTTTTTAGCGTGTTTTACGCATAAAAATAGTATTTTGGCCATAACTTTTAGGCCCCTATTTCGATCTGCCCAATTTTCAAAAGTAAACAATAGGACAGGATGGCCTGTCGAGTTAAACTTGCAAGTATTAAATCGGCTAATGCTATGTTTCGAAGAGTGTGCTACAAAATTGTGTGCATTTACACTCACAGATACATACATACACACAAGCAGACATCTCCTCAATTTGTCGGGTTGAGTCGATTAATATTTAACACTATGGGTCTCCGATCCTTCTATCAAAAGTTCGGTTTTGGAGTGATCATATAGCCTTGACTTTACGTCTTATTTCGTCTCTTTACGGCTTATTAAGAAGTTTAAGAGTTTTATAGGAATGTTCTGAAGAATTTTTCCTAAAAATTTGCGATGAGTCTTCCAAGGAAATTTCGGAGAAAATACTCGAGAAAGCGGTAGAATTTTCCGAGAAAGCTCCAAAGAATTTCCCGAAAAAATTTCGAATAATTTCCAAAAAATATTTTGATGAATGGAGGGAATCCTGCCCGGATAATGAAGGGAATCTTACCCGAATATCGAAGAATTCTGCCTGGATTCCGAAAGAAATCGTGCCCGCATATCGGAGAGAATCCTGTCTATATTCCGGAGGAATAATGCCCGAATTCCAGAGAATCATGCCCGAATTTCATAAGGGAATCATGCCCGGATTCTAGAAGGGAATCCTTCTCGGATTCCGGAAGGGAAATCTACCCGGATTCCGCATGGGAAACCTGCCCGGATTCCGAAAGGGAAACCTCCTGGATTCCGGAAGGGAAACCTGCCCGGATTCCGGAAGGGAATCCCGCCCGGATTCCGGAAGGGAATCCAGCTCGGGTTCTGGAAGGGAATCCTGCTCGGATTCCGGAAGGGAATCCTGCTAGGATTCCGGAAGGGAATCCTGCTCGGATTGGGAATCCTGCTTGGATTCCGGAAGGGAATCCTGCTCGGATTCCGAAGGGAATTCTGCTCGGATTCCGAAGGGAATCCTGCTCGGATTCCGAAGGGAATCCTGCTCGGAGTCCGAAGGGAATCCTGTCCGGATTCCGAAGGGAATCCTGTCCGGATTCCGAAGGGAATCCTGTCCGGATTCCGAAGGGAATCCTGTCCGGATTCCGAAGGGAATCCTGTCCGGATTCCGAAGGGAATCCTGTCCGCACTCCGAAGCGAATCCTGTCCGGATTCCGAAGGGAATCCTGTCCGGATTCCGAAGGGAATCCTGTCCGGATTCCGAAGGGAATCCTGTCCGGATTCCGAAGGGAATCCTGTCCGGATTCCGAAGGGAATCCTGTCCGGATTCCGAAGGAAATCCTGTCCGGATTCCGAAGGAAATCCTGTCCGGATTCCGAAGGGAATCCTGTCCGGATACCGAAGGGAATCCTGTCCGAATTCCGAAGGAAATCCTGTCCGAATTTCGAAGGGAATCCTGTCCGGATTCCGAAGGGAATCCTGTCCGGATTTCGAAGGGAATCCTGTCCGGATTCCGAAGGGAATCCTGTCCGGATTCCGAAGGGAATCCTGTCCGGATTCCGAAGGGAATCCTGTCCGGATTCCGGAAGGGAATCCTGTCCGGATTCCGGAAAGGAATCCTATCCGAATTCCGGAAAGGAATCCTATCCGAATTCCGGAAAGGAATCCTATCCGAATTCCGGAAAGGAATCCTATCCGAATTCCGGAAAGGAATCCTATCCGGATTCCGGAAAGGAATCCTATCCGGATTCCGGAAGGCAATCCTATCCGGATTCCGGAAGGAAATCCTATCCGGATTCCGGAAGGAAATCCTATCCGGATTCCGGAAGGGAATCCTATCCGGATTCCGGAAGGGAATCCTATCCGGACTCCGGAAGGGAATCCTATCCGGACTCCGGAAGGGAATCCTATCCGGACTCCGGAAGGGAATCCTATCCGGACTCCGGAAGGGAATCCTATCCGGATTCCGGAAGGAAATCCAATCCGGACTCCGGAAGGAAATCCAATCCGGATTCCGGAAGGAAATCTAATCCGGATTCCGGAAGGAAATCCTGCTCGGATTTCGGAAGGAAATTCTTCTCGGATTTGGGAAGAAAATCCTGCTCGGATTTGGGAAGGAAATCCTGCTCGGATTTGGGAAGGAAATCCTGCTCGGATTTGGGAAGGAAATCCTGCTTGGATTTGAGAAGGAAATCCTGCTCGGATTTGGGAAGGAAATCCTGCTCAGATTTGGGAAAAAAATCCTGCTCGAATTTGGGAAGAAAATCCTGCTCGGATTTGGGAAAGAAATCCTGCTCGGATTTGGGAAGGAAATGCTGCTCGGATTTGGGAAGAAAATCCTGCTCGGATTTGGGAAGGAAATTCTGCTCGTATTTGGGAAGGAAAACCTGCTCGGATTTGGGAAGGAAATCCTGCTCGGATTTGGGAAGGAAATCCTGCTCGGATTTAGGAAGGAAATCCTGCTTGGATTTGGGAAGGAAATCCTGCTCGGATTTGGGAAGAAAACCCTGCTCGGATTTGGGAAGGAAATCCTGCTCGGATTTGGGAAGGAAATTCTGTTCGGATTTTGGAAGGAAACCCTGCTCGGATTTGGGAAGGAAACCTTGCTCGGATTTGGAAAGAAATCCTGCTCGGAATTGGGAAGGAAATCCTGCTCGGATTTTGGAAGAAAATCCTGCTTGGATTTGGGAAGGAAATCCTGCTCGGATTTGGGAAGGAAATCCTGCTCGGATTTGGGAAGAAAATCCTGCTCGGATTTGGGAAGGAAATACTGCTCGGAATTGGGAAGGAAACCTTGCTCGGATTTGGGAAAGAAATCCTGCTCGGAATTGGGAAGGAAATGCTGCTTGGATTTGAGAAGGAAATCCTGCTCGGATTTGGGAAGGAAATCCTGCTCAGATTTGGGAAGGAAATCCTGCTCGGATTTGGGAAGAAAATCCTGCTCGGACTTGGGAAAGAAATCCTGCTCGGATTTGGGAAGGAAATCCTGCTCGGATTTGAGAAGCAAATCCTGCTCGTATTTGGGAAGGAAAACCTGCTCGGATTTGGGAAGGAAATCCTTCTCGGATTTGGGAAGGAAATCCTGCTCGGATTTAGGAAGGAAATCCTGCTCGGATTTGGGAAGGAAACCCTGCTCGGATTTGAGAAGGAAATCCTGTCCGGATTTGGAAAGGAAATCCTGCTCGGATTTGGGAAGGAAATCCTGCTCGGATTTGGGAAGGAAATCCTGCTCGGATTTGGGAAGGAAATCCTGCTCGGATTTGGGAAGGAAATCCTGCTCGGATTTGGGAAGGAAATCCTGCTCGGATTTGGGAAGGAAATCCTGCTCGGATTTGGGAAGGAAATCCTGCTCGGATTTGGGAAGGAAATCCTGCTCGGATTTGGGAAGGAAATCCTGCTCGGATTTGGGAAGGAAATCCTGCTCGGATTTGGGAAGGAAATCCTGCTCGGATTTGGGAAGGAAACCTTGCTCGGATTTGGGAAAGAAATCCTGCTCGGAATTGGGAAGGAAATCCTGCTCGGATTTTGGAAGAAAATCCTGCTTGGATTTGGGAAGGAAATCCTGCTTGGATTTGGGAAGGAAATCCTGCTCGGATTTGGGAAGGAAATCATGCTCGGATTTGGGAAGAAAATCCTGCTCGGATTTGGGAAGGAAATCCTGCTCGGATTTGGAAAGGAAACCCTGCTCGGATTTGGGAAGGAAAACCTGCTCGGATTTGGGAAGGAAACCCTCCTCGGATTTGGGAAGGAAATACTGCTCGCACTTGGGAAGGAAACCTTGCTCGGATTTGGGAAAGAAATCCTGCTCGGAATTGGGAAGGAAATCCTGCTTGGATTTGGGAAGGAAATCCTGCTCGGATTTGGGAAGGAAATCCTGCTCGGATTTGGGAAGAAAATCCTGCTCGGATTTGGGAAAGAAATCCTGTTCGGATTTGGGAAGGAAATCCTGCTCGGATTTGGGAAGGAAATCCTGCTTGGATTTGGGAAGGAAACCTTGCTCGGATTTGGGAAAGAAATCCTGCTCGGAATTGGGAAGGAAATCCTGCTCGGATTTTGGAAGAAAATCCTGCTTGGATTTGGGAAGGAAATCCTGCTCGGATTTGGGAAGAAAATCCTGCTCGGATATGGGAAGGAAATCATGCTCGGATTTGGGAAGAAAATCCTGCTCGGATTTGGGAAGGAAACCCTGCTCGGATTTGGGAAGGAAATCCTGCTCGGATTTGGGAAGGAAACCCTGCTCGGATTTGGGAAGGAAATCCTGCTCGTATTTGGGAAGGAAAACCTGCTCGAATTTGGGAAGAAAATCCTGCTCGGATTTGAGAAGGAAATCCTGCTCGGATTTGGGAAGGAAATCCTGCTCGGATTTGGGAAGGAAATCCTGCTCGGATTTGGAAAGGAAATCCTGCTCGGATTTGGGAAGGAAATCCTGCTCGGATTTGGGAAGGAAATACTGCTCGGATTCCGGACAGTAGTCTTGCCCGGATTCCAGACGGTAATCCTGCCCGGATTCCGGACGGGATTCCTTCCTGGATTACAGACGGGAATCCTGCACAAATTCCGAAGGGAATCCTGCCCGGATTCCGAAGGGAATCATGCCCGGATTCCGAAGGAAATCCTGCTCGGATTCCGAAGGGAATCCTGCCCGGATTCCGAAGGGATTCCTGCCTGGATTCCGAAGGGAATCTTGCCCGGATTCCGAAGGAAATCCTGTTCGGATTTGGAAAGGAAATCCTGCTCGGATTTGGGAAGGAAATCCTGCTCGGATTTGGGAAGGAAATCCTGCTCGGATTTGGGAAGGAAATCCTGCTCGGAATTGGAAAGGAAATCCTGCTCGGATTTGGGAAGGAAATCATGCTCGGATTTTGGAAGGAAATCCTGTTCGGATTTGGGAAGGAAATCCTGCTCGGATTCCGGATAGTAGTCTTGCCCGGATTCCAGACGGTAATCCTGCACGGATTCCGGACGGGATTCCTTCCTGGATTACAGACGGGAATCCTGCACGGATTCCGAAGGGAATCCTGCACGGATTCCGAAGGGAATCCTGCCCGGATTCCGAAGGAAATCCTGCTCGGATTCCGAAGGGAATCCTGCCCGGATTCCGAAGGGAATCCTGCCTGGATTCCGAAGGGAATCCTGCCTGGATTCCGAAGGGAATCCTGCCTGGATTCCGAAGGGAATCCTGCCTGGATTCCGAAGGGAATCTTGCCCGGATTCCGAAGGAAATCCTGCTCGGATTTGGAAAGGAAATCCTGCTCGGAATTGGAAAGGAAATCCTGCTCTGATTTGGGAAGGAAATCATACTCGGATTTTGGAAGGAAATCCTGATCGGATTTTGGAAGGAAATCCTGCTCGGATTTGGGAAGGAAATCCTGCTCGGATTTGGGAAGGAAATCCTGCTCGGATTTTGGAAAGAAATCCTGCTCGGATTTTGGAACGAAATCCTGCTCGGATTTGGGAAGGAAATCCTGCTCGGATTTGGGAAGGAAATCCTGCTCAGATTCCGGACAGTAGTCTTGCCCGGATTCCAGACGGTAATCCTGCCCGGATTCCGGACGGGATTCCTGCCCGGATTACAGACGGGAATCCTGCCCGGATTCCGAAGGGAATCCTGCTCGGATTCCGAAGGAAATCCTGCCCGGATTCCGAAGGGAATCCTGCCCGGATTCCGAAGGGAATCCTGCCCGGATTCCGAAGGGAATCCTGCCCGGATTCCGAAGGGAATCCTGCCCGGATCCGTACTGTTGTTTTTTGTGCACTGAGAATTCCAATAATTTCCTTGGCACCTATGATAAATCGTGCATCTTTCTTAAATAGGTATTCAGCTAATCCAGTGAACTTAATTTTCACTGATTCTCACGTGAATGGGATGTTCCTTCACGCAGATGTTTGCCTAGAAATCATGTATCTGGCCACCCCAATCCTACCCACTACGTTTGACATCTTTGAGTATCCCATTGTTCTATTGAAATTGGGTTTCCCACTGACAATTCTATTTTGTAAACAAACCACTATTCAGAAGTGATTTTTTCCAAATAGACGTAATTATTTTTCATCATTTTTCAAGAACTTGTGCGAAAGTATGAATGCGAGGTGTATTTCAACAAGAATATTGATGTCTTTAATAATTTTGACGTAGGACTTACGTCTCTCTTTACTATACCGGGTGTCATTTCAAAATATTCAAATCAACCGCGTTACGCTGTGTTGAAAGATTTTAAACGTTAATAGCGTTCGTCTTAGTGGACGAATTTCTGCGGTGAGCTCCTCAATCGACAAATTTCAAGTATGCCTTCCATGTCCATGCTTGATAAGACCCGAAAAACTTGTTTCAATAGGCATGAAACTGTTTTCAATGAAAAACATTGAGATCAAGGGAACCTATAAATATGGGTACCGCATAATTCTTGCATCATTCTATTACCACGTTCTGATTGGTGCAGACACCAGCGAATGAGCAGCCGCTGGGTCTGCCGAGAAGCCATAAAATAGCGCAACGCGATTTTTTCCTTTCATTCTGACTGGGACAAGCGAAGCAACCGCATCATCGATTGAACAGCACTCACACCTTTTAGCAGGGAATTAAGTCATCGAAGCCACCATCATCAGCCGAAACCTAGCCAGTACAGCACCAGTCCACCCTACAGACCCGACAAAGCAGCAATGCTGAGCAGATACCGGCAGCAGCAGCAGAGTCGAGCCGAGACCGGCCGGCATCGGTGATGAGCCGAGACAGGCTGAAGAAAAGCCACATGATGCAGCATGTATGTCCAAAAAACAAACGGTTCTTCAGAGAGCCAATGATAGAGATCAATATCAAAGCTTTTAATTCCCTTCGGGATAGAAATTGCAGGGTTGTTACGGAAATCCTGAAATATTTTCCGCGCCAAATCCGCGCCGACTAAAATCAAATCCACGCCATTTCCGCGCGACATGAAAATCCATTCTGCGCCAAATCCGCGCGACCCAAAACTAAATTCTAAGCAAATACACGTTAAATATCAATGCATTGATCAATGCAATATTGGCATTGATAAAAAAAAATGTAGAAAAACATTGTTTGATACTGACCGCACACAAAGCGAACGTGACTGAATGATCGTCCCATGTTATGAATTCTAAATCTTATCACCCGAAATGCCATGTCCGGGTGTTTCCTTCCTTCTACTACTAACAATGCTCTCTCAGAAAAGAACACCCTACTCCCCACCGGAACTGCAATTTTAAGCTCGCTTGCCCGACTTATTGGCCTGTATCAAGCGAAAAGTCCCGTTAAGAAATAGACGCCAGCAGCGAGCAACAAGCATGAAAAAGAAGAAGCCCTTCTCGAACGCGTTGATGATGATGACGCTTTGGCTGACAAAGAAGCGGGATACAAGACACTAGCTATTGGCCCACCAATTGGGAAGCAGAGAAGATTCAAACACAGACAAACAGACATAACTCTTGTCAAATTTCCATCGTCCAATGATTTACTGGTCGATTCAAATAATCATTAGTTGTTCAATCGATCACTCGTGGCGCTCGCATCGGATTTGCTCGAGTCTGACGTTTGCTCACTATCGCCATCTGGTTCGTGATTTGCCCAACTAACTGAAATCAACAGATGTCGTTAGTGTTTGAATGACGATGAATTTGATGAGTGAATGTTCAATGAGTTATGTCTGTTTGTCTGTGATTCAAAATTAAGTAGTATAAAAGAAAAGTGCATTCGCTCGCAGAGCATTCAGTCTTTTTTATACCATCACTAGAAATTCGCGGTTATTTGAAAAGATCTTTTTCCTACTTTTTGCACTAAGCCGAAGCAAACAGCATTTTTCAAGGATCTAAAAGTTAAAAATAATGTTCTCCTTTAGTCGCTATCGCACGCATTAGAAGGCCCTTCAGTAGAAGGGCTGAGATACAGTCTACATCCCCTGCTGAGCCAACTTGTGGTTTATTTCAGGCAGTCCTTCAGTGGGAAGGTTGCCACTGTCGAGGCTAATACAGACAGATACTTCCTGAATTTTTTTTGATGATTTTTGTTCGAGGTAGATTTGATTTCTGTGTCGGTTTGATGAGAAGATTAATTTTGCCAAGGAATGGTATGCCACGCCAATTATTTATCCAAAATAGTTGATGTGAAAAATTTGGACATATTATGTATCTTAAAGGCATGGTCAAGTCAAGTCCTACGTCCACTTAGCGGTTATGTCACAGACATTACCCACTGTTCGTTTTTTATACTTTAATCGGCACCAAGCGCTCTACTTCGCCAAAATATCATGATATTTAAAATACATTTTCAATGGCAGGTTTCAACGATTATGATTACGCCTTCGTATTAAATTAATCGATGATTTTGATGCTGGTATCATAAACATGGCCGCTTCGCAGACCCCTGCTAGAAATCATTTTTCAGAAAAGGAAACAGGTCTTATGAGTTATAACCATGTTTCGCTCACTTCCAGCGGCGTAAAAATTTGATTTTCTCGGAAGACTACTCATAGTTTTGAGTACTGCTTTTGACTGATAGGGTTTCTTATCCCATTCCCGGCCTATCTTGCATACGACTGCATTATTTAATTGATATTTATGACAAGAAGCAACTTTTCCTGATTTTTGTGGGCTGTATAATACTGCATTGAGGTTCACTTCTGATTAAAAAATAGCTATCCGTGCTAAATATCGTTCAAAAAAGCTTTTATTTGATTTTAATTAACGAGGTGCAGCACTCATTTCAGTCATAGCGATTTAATTTCCGGCCCACTTCCAAACCAGTTCCCGGCCTAAGCAAAATTTCGCACAATCTCTCATCATTTCACTCTCTTTCTCTCTCGGGACGGTAGAAAATGCGACGTAAACAAAAATATGCACGTTCCACGACAACAAGATGCCAGATGGTATTATTCATAATCATTTTTATTTGGTTGTGAAGATATATTTACTCTTCCAAATTTCTTACAAATACTTAAAAACAATATTTTTTTCACCTTTTGAAATCGAGAGAATTGTAAATAACATGATAGCGTCAACGTATTAGACAGTTTTCCTATTAACAATGAAGGATCATTTTCATACTCCTGGCGTTTTGGCAGCACGGTGCGGCAAGAAGTTCTTAGGCCGAGGTGATTTTTTGTTCGGTTTGAGGATACATTTTAAAATGTATTCTAATGTGTTTAAATAAGTTCTAGTGAAACGAAAAATTAAGAAGAATTGAAGCGCGTGTGTTTAGGATTATGGTGTGGTGATTAACAGCTTCAAGCAATGGTTGTATCGAGCACTGTGACGGTTTTCAGGTAGGTGTTTATTTGATGATACCGTTTTGTAAAAGTGGAAAGAATCACTCCGGCTCAGTGGTGTGGCATCGGAGAGCAAAATTTTGAAATATGCATTTTTGTTTTCTACAATTGGATCAATTAGGAGTAAAACAAGTGGTTGAAAAATATTGAGTATTGTGAAAAATAAATGGGAGACTTTTTAAAAATTATCAATCATGAACCTACGGCTTTCAAACAGTATAAATCATTAGTTTTCTGTGCAGTGAGCCGGGAACCGGGTCCATAGGCCCAAGTAGTGATTTACCCTATTTAATAAAATATTTAATAAAATTTCCGTGGGATTAAAAGGAAGGCCAATACAATTTTACTGAGTAGATAAAAGTTAGCGTGTACGATTTTCATTTCTCTTCTGAGTTCGTTCTAAGGCAAAAGAGTGGTGAGTGAAAGATGATTCTCATTCGACCCAAAAACGCTTATTTTCGTCTCATCGAACTTGCAACTGAAACTGAAAGTCACTATTTGATCACTTTTTCTGCAACTGAAAGTTACTATTTGGTCCCTTTTTTCGTCAGTTTTGGTCACTAAAGTCACTTTTTTGAGCTGCATCGGTCGCTACCAGCCCTGTACGTGATGAAAAGTACGTAACTAACTGAATATTATTTGTCTTTATTGTTGACCTTTAGCATTCACAAAGCGTGTGAATCGGGAAAAAAATCACTTCAGATGTCATCAAACCCAAGCCAAGTAATCGGTAATCGTACATTTGAGCTCGTCCATTTCTTTCGGAATCAAGGGAAAGTGTGCATCTGACAAATAAGATTCTTATTTTAATCCTTTGTCCGAAATATTAAATATTAATGTCGTTAATTTATCTTTCGTTCGAGTAGAAGCTGTGATAATTCGTGCGCAAGTAACGATCCGTGATGGTACCATCCTGTCTCGCCCGGGCGCTAAAGTAAACGAAATCAGTGACACGATTGAGGCTTGTAAAACACCAGTCGATTTATGGTGATGTGTTTCTTCCGTAGTGGGTTATCCGTGCTTGGTAGATTTGGCTGGAGTAAACTTCTTCGGTCATTGATGAAAAGCTCCATTATTAATAATACACTCTCTCAGATTGGATGGCTTATATCTTAGCCAAATAGTAGCTATCATCAAAAATGTTTTGATTATTTTCAATGGAGCTAATAGACTTCTGCCAACTCTACAGAACTCACAATATTTTTGGTGAACATTGAAATTGATTGATCTTATAATATAACTAGTCGACCCGGCAGACGTTGTCCTGCATAGTAGGCGGAAATGCGTGTGTTGTGAACTGCTAATGCAAAATTCCCATATGAATGTTATTTTTAGTTTTTCATGATTTACTTAACCCTGCCCATGATTTTCACATGAGGAAATATCATATAAACCCGTCGGAAACTATAACGAACATATCTGCTGAAGGAATGAAGAAAATCCATCCAGCCGTTTTCGAGTTATGCGGATACGAACACAGACCATTTCATTTTTATATATATAGATATATATATATATATATATATTATGTATTATACATGGTTCGGATAGTTTAATCTTCATAATACTATGCTTTCCTCAATAACTTCGTAACCGTGCGATTAGAGACGTCAATCGTCTAGACGCATGTGCTATGGAGTGTGGGTTGGATGACCACCCTGGTAAGAAGGAAACTTTTCGTTAATGGAAAATTCTCCGCTGTTTCATTGGGTGTTATGTGTTCTGTCCGTTGTCTCATGTTTTCAGTATGTACGACCTCTGGTCGAAGATGGTGTTCCTGTCTTTGTCTTTCTTTCAATAGTTAAGAATTATTAAAATAAATCCTACCGTATCGCAAAACAAAGTCACAAAACATATAGGCGAACATTGCATACCATGATTATTTTAATGACTCATAAATATGAGGCTGACTCAAGTAATGAAGAGTAGAATACGAAAACAGAAATCGAAATAAAGTCATGCCAAAAGAACTTCTTCAATTACGTAAAATCAAAATTAAAATCAGACAATTTTCCCTCATCCATGTATCTAGATGAACGCGTCGGTAATTCCTCGGAAGACATCTGTAATCTCTTTGGAGATTTCTTCCAAGAAATATACACCACCTTTTCGGAACAAGATCGCGACCTTGATTTTTTTGCGCCTGTCCCATAATTTGCTAGGGATATTGGTGTTAATCAGATCATGGTAAACGATATTCTAAACGCTTTAAAAAACATAGATGCATTTAAAGGCTCTGGCCCTGACGGCATTCCACCGTTATTTTTGAAGAGTCTGGCTAAAGAGTTGACGGCACCTTTATTTTGGCTCTTCAGATTGTCACTGGAATCCGGAAGTTTTCCCAGGGTATGGAAAAGCTCTTACCTTGTGCCCATCTTCAAATCGGGCAAAAAATCGGACATTCGTAATTACCGTGGAATAGCCATTATCTCTTGCATTCCCAAACTTTTTGAATCTATTATTAATGAAAAATTATTTTCACAACTTAAAAACAGAATTACAAATAAACAGCATGGATTTTTTAAAGGTCGCTCAACCGCTACAAATTTAATAGAATTCATTGATTATACTCTTCATGCGATGGATAATGGTAACTACGTGGAAGCTCTGTACACTGACTTTAGCAAGGCGTTTGATCGCATTGACATTCCATTATTACTCTTCAAATTGCAAAAAATTGGAATTGAGCCAGGACTCCTTAGATGGCTTGAATCTTACCTCACAGACCGGCAACAAATAATTAAATTTAATAGAAAGAAATCCAATCCCATTCAAGTCACTTCAGGAGTTCCACAAGGCTCCCATCTTGGCCCTCTTTTATTTATATTGTATGTAAATGACATTTCCTTCATTCTCAAAAATATAAAGCTTTTAATTTATGCCGATGACATAAAGTTTATGGAAATAAAAAATGAAGGCGACATTATCGTATTCCAGAATGAAATACAGATGTTTTATAAATGGTGCAGAAAAAGCCTATTGCAACTAAATGTAAAGAAATGCACATCATATCATTCAGCAGAAAAAGAACAACACCAAATACACAAATTGTACTAGGAAACAAAACTGTAGAAAGAAGTGAAAGAGTTAGGGATTTAGGAGTGATTTTAGATTCAAAACTAACTCTTGTTGATCACTATAACACAATCATTCACAAAGCTAATAATATGCTAGGCTTTATCAAGCGCTTCTGTTTCAACTTTCAGGATCCCTACACAATCGAAACACTATATATTTCATATGTACGATCCATACTGGAATATTGTAGCATTGTATGGTCGCCTTACTTAACCACACATGAAGAAAGAATAGAATCAGTACAAAAACAATTTCTACTATACGCTCTTCGTAAATTAGGTTGGACGTCATTTCCTCTTCCATCTTATGAATCACGTTGCATGCTTATAAACATACAAACATTGAAGCAGCGTCGAGAGTTTGCAACGGTTTCATTTGTTAACGATATAATATCTCAACGTGTTGACTCAACTGAAACTTCGTCGAAATTAAATTTTTACATACCTTCTCGGTTACTTCGACATAGGACATTATTTTTCACTAACCACCGCCGAACAAATTATGCCAAATTTGGACCTCTTAACCGAATGATGGCTGTTTAAAATCAACACTGCGAAGCTATTGACTTAACAATGTCTCGGCATAACATTAAACAATATTTTCAAAAAACAAACATAAGAAATTCAACAATTTAAATTCATAATTACAAACAACTTTAGCAAAAAAAAAATTTTTTAAAATGTTTTTTATTGTATTTCATAATCTACTATAGCACTACGAAAATAAAAAACATGTATATGTATTTGTACTAGTCTACGTCGGTTGACGAAATAAATAAATAAATAAATAAATAAATGTGATATTCAATAACCTCTGCTTGTCCTCAATTCTATATTTCCTCCAATTTCTAAATACAATTTATTGCAGATAGTCTGAATCTGCATCCAAATGATGGTTTTTCAACGGTCTTGCTAAATATTTGTCCTTTCGCTGTCAACTAGTTATAAGCTGATAGATAAACTGTGATCGATTTAATCGATTTTCATATATTTCATTCAAAAATTGAAGCAATCCACAACATTGATTAAACTTTGTTCACAGATCTAAAGTAAGAATTACGATGCAGATCCCATTCGATTTTAGCAACAAAATAAAGCTATTCGATTTCGATTCGTAAATCTCATATTCCGCGTAAAAAACTGGTTAGAACCCTTAACCGACGTATAGAATAAAACGCGTAAAAAATCCAGGAAAAAACGCTTAGATTTCAATATCCGCGTAAAAAATCGTCACAGTGTGTCTGATGTTACAATAAGTGAAGAAATGTGAAGTATCATGAAAAAACAAAAACCTTTCGGTTTTGGCAACATAAATGTTTCGAACGTGTTGTCAAAATCGAATATAGGGAGGTCTGTATTGTCCCATTGAAACCGTATAATCGAACTAATTAACGCTGATCTATACTGTCTGAGTATATAAATAGTGATTTTCTGATTAATTTCGTAGCACATAATCACTGCTGGCAATCCTGCACTCCCAGAGTTACCAGTTTAGGCTTTCAGCCAGTCCCAGTGCAAGCACATTCAATCCCCACATGCGGCCCTCTTCATCTCCGGTTTCCGTTGTTGTGTTGAGAGAGCTACTGCATGTGTAATAAATTTTCCCAATCCAATGCCGATTCACCAAGCGCCAGCTTTTTGTGTTGAACATTAGAAGCAGTATTGGTGATTGCGGCCAGCAGCAGCGCACCCTTCACCATCGGTTTTCTAAGCGCTCGCTGACGGCGATAGAGCATCGAATCGAACTTGCTGGCCGCTTCGCGAGAGCGCCTTCCAACATTCTTCCGTCAACACGCGTTCAGATCGGACCTTCATTCGCGCGCGCGCGGGATCTACGCGGGTTTTGTAACACAGAGAAGGGTATTCCGGCCGGACGGGCAAGAACTATCTCATTCTCCTGGTGCCGGAGTTGTGCAAGTGGTGAAGTGGTGCTTATTTTTAGGTGCCCATTCATTGGAAAATAAACATTTTCGGCTATGACGTACGCGGCTGCTCAACTATTTTAGGTGTTTTTTTTTCGGTTGGTTGCCCGAGAAAGACTTGCGAGGGAGAGAAATCGGACTAAAGTCCAAGTGCGTGCAATTCAAGCCAAGATACAATTACCTTCCGATAAACGGGTGTGCCGGCAGCGGAGAGTGTGCGCATCGGAAGAAACGTGAAATAATCGATATTACGAACTGGTGCCACTTTTGGAGCAAAAATGGGATACGACGAGGTGCTAACGCATCTGGGTGGCTTCGGCCGATATCAGAAGAAAATCTACGTCTTGCTGTGTCTGCCGGCAATCAGCTGTGCATTCCACAAACTAGCGGGAGTGTTCTTGCTGGCAACGCCGGATTATCGCTGCAAATTGCCGTTTGAGGCCAGCAATGCAACGTACGAACTTCCGCCGGAACTGATGTCGATGACTTACCCGATGGATTCGTACTCGAAAAAATACTCCACGTGTACCTATTTCGATGCGAATTTTACGGAGGAATATTTGCAAGGAGGGACACCGGCAACGGAAGTGACCAGCTGTAGCCAGTGGATCTACGATCGGACAAAGTTCGAAAGCAGTACCGTCACCGAATGGGACTTGGTGTGTGACCGGAATTTTCTACGAGCATCGGCCGACTCACTTTTTATGGTTGGTGTCATGTTGGGCAGTATTGTGTTCGGGTGGCTGTCAGATAAATATGGTCGCAAGCCTATTTTCTTCGCATCGTTGGTGACCCAAGTGATATTCGGAGTACTGGCTGGAATTGCGCCGGAATTCTTTACGTATACCATAGCGAGGATATTGGTTGGAGCAACGACTTCCGGAGTGTTTCTAGTGGCGTATGTAATCGCAATGGAAATGGTGGGACCAAAAGATCGATTGTACGCCGGAGTTGTCTGCATGATGTTCTTCTCGGTGGGGTACATGCTGACGGCGGCATTTGCTTACTACATTCACGATTGGCGCTCACTGCAGATTGCGTTGACACTGCCTGGAATCCTGTTTATGACCTATTGGTGGCTGATTCCGGAGTCTTCGCGGTGGCTAATCTCCAACAACCGCCCATCGGAAGCCATCACTCTTATCAAGAAAGTCGCCAAATCGAACAAAGTTACCGTCCCAGAAGATGTATTGGACAAACTGGTGGAAGAAGACAAAGCCGCTTTGGAGACCGACAAGAATGAACCAAAGCCCTCGCTGATGGATGTCTTCAAGCATCCAAATCTGCGCCGTAAAGCATTATTGATTTTCTTTGATTGGTTTGTCAACAGCGGCACGTATTATGGCTTATCCTGGAACACCAACAATCTCGGTGGTAATCCATTGCTCAATTTTGTTATCAGCGGCTTTGTGGAAATCCCTGCTTACACTTTCCTTCTGCTTACCTTGAACCGCTGGGGTCGTCGGACTATCCTGTGCGGATGCATGATCTTCGCCGGTGTGATGCTGCTTTCTACGATGCTGGTACCGAACAATATGCAATGGCTAATAATCGTGCTCGCCATGCTGGGAAAATTAGCCATCACTTCCAGCTACGGTACGGTGTACGTCTTTTCCGCTGAACAGTTCCCCACCGTCATCCGAAATGTGGCGCTCGGGGCTGCATCGACTTCCGCTCGTGTCGGAGGTATCCTGGCGCCGTACTTCAACCTTTTGGGTGACTACTGGACCCCGCTGCCGTTGCTAATTTTCGGTGCCATGTCATTTGCCGGAGGACTTCTGTCGTTGCTTCTGCCGGAAACGCACAATCAAAAGCTACCGGAGACGATTGCCGATGGGGAAAACTTCGGCAAGGTGAAAGTGATACCAGGGGAGGAAGGTCGCCGGGGGGACGTGGAGAACAAGACTGCCGAGGAGATGCAAGTGCTGAATGCTGCCCACCTGAATGGGGACGCAACTCACGCCGTGGAGAATACTAATGAGAAACGGGCGAATGGCACTGAGGAGTAGAAGTGCTGGGGATGGGCAGCAGAATGACAAGTAGGGCAGCCTGTCAAGCAGCACCGAGTATTACGTATCTCTTAGTAACTACAAACTGATATATGTGTCTGTTTACGCTAGGATAGGTGTAGATTATTTATGTAAACTTAAATTCAATCACTACAGGAATGAACTGCAGATTAACGAGCAGAGCCGTCGATCGGTTTATTTGAGTAGAGTGGAGACCTGAAGTGGCATCCGTGTAGAAGTGTATTAGTTTTCGACTGACAAGCGGAAAGCCTGGAGAGGAAGAGAGGAACCAGGGACCGGGAGAGTTTCGCGTAGTTTTTCCCTCCTCTTGGCATGATTGGTTGGCAGGCATATCGTACGATGGTTTTCGATTTTCATTTCTACCGTCACTGTTGTTGTGGTGGTCGTTCGTCATTCGCTCACAGTCAGATGGCAATGATGATGGTCGGCTGTTGCTGGGTACCGGTTCGGGGTGAGAGGGCTAGAAGTGGGAAATAGTCGGGGATGGTGGGAATCCTAATAAAGAGGAACTGCCGGTCTCTTGTGGAGCTGTTGCACAAGAATTGCGGTATGCCCGGCAAAAAAAGAGAGGCACGATTTTTCCTCTTTTTAGTTTGGGATTCGTCTTGCCAAAAATGGGAGGGTGGCCATTATTAGGGTTTGTACGCGCGAGAGATTTTTTTAAGATTAATCCGAGCAAAAAGATAAAAATAGAAAATAATACACAAAAAAATGTTCAATGCTCAATTTTTGAAAATATTCTTCTTGGAAATTTTGCAACCATCTCCAAATGACATAAATTGTGATTTTCATTAAAATAAGAAAAGTCGATAATTTTGTACACTTTGGCGTCATTAGATATCTAAACATGTAGACCTTAGCATATCGAAATCTTCAACAGGCTCTTCCACATACAGTTCGAACCTACATGCTATCTTCTTCGTTTGTCCTGATTTCCACGGGAATATTCTTCAGAACTTCCAAGGCAAATTGTTTCACACGAAATTGCTCAGAATTTTCACGGGAAGTCGGATTTTCCAATGAGTATTTTTCGGAATTTCCAATGGACAGACATCGGAATCTATATATCGAACATGGCTGGGTGGATTTTCTTCATTTATTCAGCTGATATGTTCGTTATTATTTCCGACGGGTTTTTATGATATTTCCTCATGCAAAAATTACGAGATTCTTATGGAAATTTTGCATGGGCAGTTCACAAAGCGCATTTTTCGCCTACTACTACTACTACCTGGTCGACTAGTTTCCAATCAAAATGGCATTTGGCCGAAAGCGACATACAGTCCAACTGGTATTTTGACAGAAACATCTGTTTTTCCTAACAGGTCATTTGGCTGAAAATGCTGTCTGGTTGAAATGATTATTCGCACAAATGGCCATTTGACCGAAGATGTGAATTGTTCCGAACACATGCTTCTTATTATTGGCATTAAATCACCCCGCAGCTTAATGTTCGATCAACACTTTCATAGTTATTTACTGCGAGGTTTCAAAGCCAAGTTATAATTTTTGCCCAGGGAAGTCCAACCCGAAAATTTCCTAGACCGAACCCGGCCAGCATTGTCTTGCTTTGTAGCTGCGCATCTCACCGCGTTAAGAAAGGTTCCGAATACGTCATACGACCGAGTTATTTAATAAACGGGTCAAATAGTCAAAAATATCGAACCGTTCGGCCAAATGACATTTTGGGCTAAATGGCCCTTTCTGCCAAATAATCATTTCAGTCAAATGACCTATTTGACTGGACGAATTTTCGGACAAAAAGACATCGGCAACATACCCAGTTCAGTAGAACGACTCGAGTCATACTAGTCTTGTCTAGTCTACACATACACATCAGTCGAATGACTCGACTCACACGGCCAAAAATGTAATTTACTAAACGGGTCATATGGCCAAAAATGTCGACCGTTTCAGCCAAATGGCCCTTTCTGTCAAACGATCATTTCGTCCAAACGGCATTCTCGGTCAAACGACTTTTTCGGCAAAATGACTCTTTTGACTGTATGTCCATTTTGTTTAAATGAAATTTTCGGCCGAAAAGCCCTTCTGCCAAACGTCATTTTTGGCCAAATTACCTGTTCGGAGGAACGATGTTTTTTGTCGTATGTCCATTTCGGATTTTCCGTAGAAATCCAAAAAAAATCTTGTTGAAATCAAATTTTTGAATGGTTGGAGGCCGTTTGACCAAACATCATGCGGCCGAATGCCACGAGGCCGAAAGTTGTTTGGCCGAATATTTCATTTACCCGAATAAATTGGCCATATAGGCATACGGACGAAAATGTCAATAGGTCAAACTGGTCCATTTCTCCGAACGGTTTAGCAGGTCTTATGGTCAAAAATGTCGATCCGTTTACCAAATGTCATTTTCAGCCAAATAGCCCTGCCAAACGACCATTTCGGTCAAACAGTATTTCCGGCCAAACGCCTTGTTCGATCGAACGACATTGTCGTCCGTATGTCTCCATATTTCGGCCACATGACATTTTCGATCAGATGGGTTTCTACTCCTAATAATTTGTTCGGCTAAATGACATATTCGGCTAAATAACTTTCGACCAAATGTGTTTCGATCGAATGATGTTTGTCGAAACGGCCCTTCATCGTTCAAAAATACGATTTCAACGAGAATTTTTTTGGATTTCAACGAAAAGTCCCTCTGAATTCCCACTGAAAATTCTTCGTAAATTCCATAGGAAATTCTTTGAAGTTTATTTGCAAATTGAACAGTTCGGCGAACGAAACTTTCGGTTGTATATCCATTTTGGTTAAATGGCCCTTCCTGCCAAACGACCATTTCGGTCAAACAGCATTTTCGGCCAAATAACCTGTTCGATAGAACGACATTTTCGTCCGTATGTCTATTTCGGCTACATGACATTTTCGACAAGATGGGGTTTTACCCCTAATGATTTGTACGGCTAAATGGTATATTCGACTAAACATCTTTCAACCAGAGATGTCCTACACCAGCGGTTCTCTATCTGTGGTATATGTATATGGGGTTCCTTCTCTGGCCCTAGGGGGTACCTCGGACAAAAATGCGTAATGGCGGACGTATTACATTTCCAATTAAAACTCATTGATAAAGTTTTGATAATTGTGTATTTTTTATTAAAAAAAATATATTGTACATAATAAGCAATGCGATCAATAAATCCCAATTGAATCTTGCCTTCCACAATTAGCACAATGTATAAAGGGCTGCGGAACAAAAGATCAAACGAACAGAACGTCTAACGAACAAAATAATTTTTTTTCCATTAGGGAATATCCATAAAGTACGTCACGCAAAAAAATGTGATTTTCAACCCCCCCTCCCCCCTTCGTCACACTTTTTGTATTAAAACTCTAAAATTTTTGTATGAGTCGTCACGCTGCTCGGAACCCCCCCTCCCCCCTAAGAGCGTGACGTACTTTGTGGATGGACCCTTATAGCTCGTTTGCTTAATTGGAAGAGGATTAGAAGCATCCTTCTACGCTTCTCGGAAGCCCTCTTCCAAGCAGCTCTAATGCCTCCTTTCAAGAGGCTCGTAAGCCTCCTTTCAAGAGGCTCGGAAGCCTTCTTTCAAGAGGCTCGGAAGCCTTCTTTCAAGAAGCTCAAAAGACTTCTTTTCTAGAGGCTCAAAAGCCTCCTTTCAAGAGGCTCAGAAACCTCCTTTCAAGATCCTTTCAAGAGACTGGGAAGGCTCCGTTCAAGAGGCTCAGACTCCTCCTTCCAAGAGGCTGGGAAGCCTGGGTTCAAGAGGCTCAGAAGCATCCTTCCAAGAGGCTCAGAAGCCTCCTTTGAAGAGGCTTAGAAGCACCCTTTCAAGAGGCTCTGAAGCCTTTTTCCAAGAGGCTCCTTTCGAGAGGCTCGGAAGCCTCCTTTCAAGTGGTTAGGTTGCCTCGTTTCAAGAAGCTCGTAAGGCTCCTTTTAAGAAGCTCGGAAACCTGCTTTCAAGAGGCTCGGAAGTCTACTTTCAAGTGGTTTGGAAGCCTCACTTCAAGAAGCTCGGAATTCTTCTTCCAAGAGGCTCAGAAGCGCCCTTTCAAGATGCAAAGGAAGCCTCCTTATAAGTGACTCGAAAACCGCCTTCAAGAGGTTCGGAAGCCTATTTACAAGAGGTTCAAAAGCCTTTAATCAAGAGGTGCGGAAACCTACTTTAAAGGGATTCAAAAGCTGAAAGGAGCTTCCCTTCAAAGGCCTCGGAATTAGTTTTTTAAGAGGATTGGAAGCCTACTTTCGAGAGAGGGTACCTCAATTAATGCAAAAAATCGAAGGGGTTCCTCTCAAGAAAAAGGTTGAGAACCGCTGTCCCACACAGTTGGCAAAAAATCTGCTCATTTTGGATTTTGACCGGAATATGCACCTCAATTATTCAGATTTTCCACGGAAAAATTCTTCAAAATTGTTTTCGGAAATTCACTCGCGTTTTCAACCGGAATATTTTCGGAAAAAGAAAATTCAACCGGAATAAGCTATTATAAGAGGCATTGTTTGGTGAGATTTATTTGATCACGATGGCATGGAAACTATTTTCAAAGATTTACATCCTTGATGATTGCCTTATCAAAATAGTTTTTTTTCTAAGTTCAATGTGAATTGAAACAAACATTTAGTATTTGCTTGTTTGCTTATCATGCCGCTCTATGCTGTGGGTCAAGATGAAAAGGGAGACGAACTACTGCTGCCAAGATGCTGTAGAAAACCGGCTGCTACCCACACATTAAAGCTCGTAATCGCAGGGCTTGCAACCTTGAAAGGTAGTCAAACCCCGAAACCACCTGTGGTGTAATCACAACATAGCCAGAAAATTATGCCGGCTCTTTCCTGGAACCATCAAGTTCAGCCGAGTACACGAACAGAATTCAAACCTCTTTCCATTATCGTAAATTATGATGAACGAACGAGTTGTCACCGTTCATTAAAAGCACTGGATGGACCCCAGGTGCGCGCAGTGAATCAAATTTTCCCGTGGAAAAAAAAATGAGGAGAATATGCACTTTTTGCCTTATTTGCGCTCCAAGACCGGATACCTTCCCTGTTCGGGGAATGAATAATTATTCGCAGAAATGCCACCTTCTTCGTTGGTTTGTTGTTCGCCAAACCATGCCAAACCGAATCGTACGATTGCTCTGCATGCTCCACGTGGTAGCGTTACTCAAATTTTTATTCGCTAATATGAACACATGCGAAACAGGAGAGAAGCAAGAAAACAAAAACAGAAGACCTATTTTAAGCTAAATAGTTACAGTAAATATACGATAGCGCAGGGCCAGATTTCCACTAGTAAATTATTAATCAAAATGCAAATTAAACATTTGTACGAAATAACTTTTTTCAGATCTGTTGAAAATTAATCTGCTCGCGGATTTGTAATTGTCTTGACTATTCCTTTTCGGGATGTATTTTCAGCGAAATTTAATGATACACAAATAATATTCGTGATGTTCGAAATTATCAATGAGTGGCCAAATTCGAATGAGGTCATTAGAGATGCAAAAGAAATTGTGAAATACAATTAAATTGTACGAATGCGTCTTCTAAGCTGTTAAAGATCATCTCCAGAACATGCAGTATTTGAATTCTAAAACAAAGATTTTTAAATAATTCTTGAAAAGGTTTTATATCACGATTACAAATTAGTAAACTGTTCTACAATCGTGATGAAATCGAATTGCTATCCTCTTAAGTCCGGCCCTGTTATCCGTAAATACTACCGTCACGCCTTTCAACAATTATTTGTATTCGCGTTTTGCGTACTTACCCACAAGAGATTCAATGAACACGGCACGTCCAAATGTCATACATTCCAGTTAGTGTTTTAAGCGATCGGTTTTAACTTTATTAGCTCCTCCTGCCAAGTGGTCATCGCACCAGTGCGCATCATAACCACTCGGAGAAATCAAACGACCACACCATCAGACACGAACGATAGATAGATACCGGCGCGGGTCAATACACCGGTGTTGGAGCAATATCAAACCCCCCTTATATGGGTTGATTGTTTTGATTGATCAGCATGATGCGCGCTTATCGCTGTCACACCAATAAAAGTACATAGTTAGTATCAGAAGGCTCTTTGCCCCCTGCACTTGATTGAAATGGTCAGATCAGATGACAACGCGTTTTTGTTGTCGATGCACATTATGTAAGCAAGTCTTAAAAGAAATGTCGGGTACTTATAATACGTGTGAAACTTTATCGCTAGAAAGACTTTGAAATCATCAGACATCGGCGCCAATCAGCTGGCCACGTCGCTATCAATAAAGGAACTATATTTCATCATTAACCACTAATAGGTTGCGAGGCGCAGAACATGCTCATGCGCAATCAATGTGTGACCGTAAATCAAATCAATATGCACAGACGAAAGGAAAAATCAGCTGCCAATCGAGCGCAATACAATCCAATATATTTTATGTACTTGTTTTAGTTTTAAGTCATTAGGTGAGACGTCATGCCAAATGAACAGTTCCGCTTTCGTCGCGCTATAGTTTGCAACTTTCCTCTAGTAACTCATCAGTATCAACAATCACATCATTTCATTGTACCGGTAAACTGTAATCGAACGTACTTCTTACGATATATTAGGATTATAAAAATTATATTTTAGTTATAATTAAAAATACAACTTTGCTATCAGCTATTGACTCTAATAAAATGAAACAATATTGAATGGATGATTTTGTGTTCGATATTTATTTCTATCACAGCAGTAACATGACTCAGCTTAGGAGGTGATAATAGGTCATGATAAGAATTCACCTTGATAGCTAAAATCTGTTCACTCCGAACCACCAACATCTCTTTTACGACAATAGTAGTGTAGTGTTGCAGAATATATGCTGCGAATAATCCACAATGCAAGCTTTTAGAAATAATAATATTTATAATAATAATATTTTCCAAAATTCCAACAACACATACAATGTAGGAACAGGTTCCACAGTGGTGTGTGACATTCAGAAATACATGATCGTCATTCGAGTATTTGCTGACTCACGAAAATATTTGCCAGGATCAAAGATCGATTCTTTAATTTGAGCATAAGACGCGGCCCTCATTCCAGAAATATTTACGATGATAAGGATATAATGCCCCATCCATATTTTTTTTTATTCATTTTGAGTTGCTTGCATGTTCTCGAACGCCTTATCTACGACACATAAACAAACGTGTATTACATCCTGTCGTTCTTCCGAATATATTTTTACCCCAACCATCCTAATACCATACATTCCTTTTACAGTAAACGATAATGCAAAAAGAAAGTTAAAAAAACTGATCATGCTATTTAGAGTAAAAAACCCAAATAATTCCACCTAGCGGTGACGATGCCTTTCTCGATTAAATCAAGATATACTGATTAAATCGTTTTTTTCCAATTCCTATCTACCAAAAATGTTGGCAATTTTGTTTTTCTGTAAAATAAGCATAATACATTATGTTATAATCAAGTTATGACGATCGTGAAATTTTCTTTCATCCATTTTTGACAGAGAAATTATTTCCAGTATTGTTATTTGTAACACATATTGATATAATTTTTATGACTTTTATGGGTTGGTATATAACATCATGGGTCTCCAAGAGTTCTATAAAAGGTTCGATTTCGGAGTGAAATGTACACGAACATTTTGAAAATTAAGCCAATTATTCTCAAGGCCGACTAGAATATGACGTCAAATACATTTAAGATTATTTAACCAACGACACCCCCACCCCCTTCGCCAAGGCCCCGATGCCATTTTTGAACGATTCCTAAATATAAATAGAAGACTAACAAAACCGCATACATAATATAATATGGAAATAAGGAGATGTGTAAAACGAAAACTATATTCAAATTTGCCCTTGAAATCACCCAAACTTCACCATAACTCCACACCACCCAAAGCAAACAGCATGTTGAACAGGCCTGGGATTTGTCACCTTCATACAGAAAAACCATGCGACAAAACCAAATAGAAAACAGTCACCTCAAACTGGGCAACACAACCTAACCAACGTACCTCGATACAGCGTACTACTGGTCTCTCGCTCCGACAAGACATTTTGTATCTTGTCACATACTTATTTTGTTACGATATATTTGTCGTGTGACGCTTTCCATCGCGACTAAGATTTTGCACAACCAGACGGATTAGAATAGTTGTCATGGTTATTGACAAAAAAGTTCGTCATGTCACCTTTGAGTTTTGTCGCGACAATAATTGTTGTCGTTGTCAGCAAAATGTTGTCATTATGAATTGATGACAAGATGTGGGGAAACCTCTGAAATGGTGTGGTTTCTGGGCTTTACAGCAGTTGAAGTCGAGCTCATTATAAAAACGGCTAATATGTACGGCATAATAATAATGTGTCAAATTTTGGTGATTTTAGTCCAGCTCCTCCTGTTTAACCAAAATGCGTCATTTAGTTACATATCTAAAATGTATGTTTAAAAATCACGAATGGTTTGAAACTATCTATATCCGGAAATCTTTTAAGCGGGCCATTAACACTCGAGCACACAAGCTGTTGTATTTTGAACATCATAAACCAAAAAACATATCACGCTGTACATAGCATGAACAAGTCCTCATGAGCGTTTCATAACCGTACACTTATTACGTAAGCACTTATGGAAGGAGTACTATCATTTTCTTACTCTCCATATAAATAAAAAATAATGTGTAATTTAAAATAAATTAAATAAATTGCCCCTAATGTAGGATATACGCTTAAATAAAATTCCGTATTTCTCTTATACATAAAATATTGCAGTCAAATAACCGTCTATCAGGCAATTGCTACAAACCGTGTACCGTTAAAACCGGGTAAATTACAAAAACCGCGTAAAAATGACTTTATCAAAAATCGCTGTTTCGTATGCTCCGATTTTTTTTCAAACCCACGTGAACAAAATCGGTTAAAAAAACAGCATCAATACAAAACCTTGAAAAGGTTTGAAAAGTACGAAAATTCCATAAACCACGTGAAAAGCGAGCAAACTTGCGTTGCGTTAAATGGTTCAGTTATTCTACACTGGGGGATCTTTCTCTGTGCAAGAGACACTTGTTTTTTTTATGTATTATTATGTACGTAACAACGCAACAATTGAATAAAATGTCTTATTTCTAAACAGAAAATCTGTCAAGAGAACAAAGAAATAATTAATTATAAAGTGCTCTTTTCAGTATGATATTTCAAATTTGTCCGCTGCTATTGCTCCTCCACGCAGATGGACAACCAGAAGATGCGACATAACTTACTTTCGGGATTAATGTTGTGTCGTGCACAGAGCCGAAAGTGCATGCGTTGTTAAACTTTTGTCGCAGATGTGTGCTCTAACAAGACATACAACAAAAGCAAATTGTCGCGGTTGGAAAAAGTTGTCATCTGGTCGTGGGGATCCAGTCGTGCGACGGAAAACTGGAAGTTGACAAGTTTTTTTTGACTGACCATGTTTTTATGTATCTTGTCAGGTGTCACTGACAAACGCGACAATTCCCAGGCCTGATGTTGAAGCATCAATGAAACCCCTCTTTTTCCCCTTCCAATGTATGACACAAAACAAACGCAAACACCACCATGGCCACGAGCGTACGAACCAGCAGTTAATCGTGTCGTTATCGAGTGCAATTTCTGTTGCCAACGATGAAACTTACAACTGTGTTGGTGCGAATGCTCCGATAAAGTATAATGGCAATAAAGATCATCGGCTCTAAACTTAAAAGCGCGTACGTTGTTCTTCGATTAGTTTTCGTGTTCAACACGTTCCACATTACAAGCTTTGAAAAGCTTTGCTCGTTGCGTTAGCGTTATCGATATTGCCGTAGCGAGGATTCTAACCCATCGAGCGAACGTAATATATATCATAGCATGGTAGCTGCTCAATGCTCGTAGTCCCGATTATATGGGAAAAAATGGAAAACTGCCTAAACCATATTTCTTGTCAGCTGCGAACGCATTAATCAATCTTGATGAATGTAATAGCATGAAATTAGAAGAGTGGCTCTGCGGAATGCAACTTGTTGCGATAAAATCAGTTAAGTCTAAGTACATGAAAATCGTGTGAGTTTTTGAGGTTGAAAAAGTGACCATACAGACACACAAACATACACACATACAGACATCACCTCGATTCATCAAACTGAGTCGAATGGTATAAGAAACTTTACTATCAGATGTTCCTGTAAAAAGTTCGTTTCCAGAGTGAAATGATAGCCTTTCGGTACGAGAAAGGCAAAAATCAATTTCGTTTATAGATGTACATTTGCCAAGGTAGTTCTTTGCTTTGTACCGTGGACCCCCCCCCCCTCGATATGGTACCACATTCATATTAACCCTTCATAAGGCAGTGGCAAGTATATTGCCACCAACAAATTATATGTTTTTCTATTTATTAACAAGAGCTCTACTTATTATTTCCCATGTAGTGGCTTTATTTGCTTCCTAGTAACACCCCAGATGAATTTGAGCCATAACAAAAAATTGGAATATCACTTTGAGAACAGTTTTCTTTACGAACAGATAGTAAGTTTCGAGTGCAAGAAGGATTTTCAGTTATAATTCGTTAAAAAAACGACAAAGATATATTTTTTCCCGTTGGTATTAATTATTTTGAATCTCCTGTGTTAGATTACTACGTGATAAGCGTGAAAAAAGCTTTACCTTTCTGTATATTTCGTTTTTGGATTTTTCACGAAATTATGTTTTTTCCCAAGGGGGACCTTGGAAACAAAAGCGCAAAAAAAATTAGTTTTCACTTTTAATGCGTTTTCCGACTAGGACTCTTCACCAAAAAATGTAACGTGCCTTGATTTGACTGGTTTTACGTAAAACCTAATTTTTAAAAATCTTTTATTAATTTTTGTTGTTGCCTGGGGTGGCATTGCGCACCTCGACTCGAAACGAGCAAACCATGCATACTGTCATACGAAAGAGCTGTCGAAAGGAGATGCACAATGAGGCACCTGTTTTCCCGCTTGCCGGGCAGTGGCAACTATATTGCCACTAATGTTGTCCCGCTTGACGGGCAGTGGCAACTGTATTGCCATAAATTTTACAATGTTTCTGAACTGTTTAATGTATAACAAACATACATTTGAGTTTAATACCATGTCAACATTGTGTCCTATTGTTGTTTTTGTTAATTTATTGTTTAGATTCGTCTCCCTCATAAAGGGTTAACGAGGTTCATTTTTTAATTTGAACTTCTGTTTACTCTATAAGCATCAGATAAACCGACTTGTGGTTGCTCTCTTTGCCGTTTTGTTTTGATCCCGCGTTCCTCCGCTGGACGATGTTCCATTTTTATTTTCTTCAAACCACGTGATGAATGACGTTTGAACCATTTTTAATTTGAACGATATTCAAACCAACGGGGTTCAAATTAAAAAGTGTTCAAATCAAAAATGGTAAAATCACCGGCGGTCCTCGGTATTCATGTCAAACGTTCAGGGATTGAGTCCAGAGTCCAGAGAGAGCTTGAGCTTGAGCTTGATTGACTGCTCGTAGTTGCTACTCCATTATGACCAGATCAGCTGTTCTTGCACAGGGAACCAACAGATGTTTGCTTGGGACTAGCACACATCTTCAATGTACAAGTACTGGTGATCTCATTTGTTAGGTCATACTGGCGCCTGCCACGTCAGAATGCAAGTCAATGTAGGGAAGGGGAGGAAATGATGATGCAATCACTCGCCCTCTGCACTTGCCACGAGTTCATGCGGAATTTGTTGGAATTTCTGGGTTAGGTTGGAGAGGCAGAGGTTCGTCTTGGTTAACGAGCTGCCAATGTGATAGATAGGAGAAGGTAACTGATGGAATTTCTAATTGGATGTAGGAAACGAGCTCTATAGTTCATTTCCAATTCTAGCAGATTACTGTTAGAATACTCAAGTTGAAGGTATAGGAATAAAAATGGAAACGGTATGAAAGTCCATTTCCAGTTCTAGCGATTGCTAGAACATGAGAAATATAGAGGAAGATACAAAGTAGGAGAATGGAACGGACCTGGGATTGAACCCACGACCTCCTGCGTATGAGGCAGAAGCAGTAGCCATATGACTACCAAGCCCGCTAGATTGAGTCCAGAGTCCAGAGAATTAAAAAACTCAAAGCTGCAGCCCCATCGGGTTGTACGCAAAGGTGACGTAGGACTACGTAGCTATACGAAATGGATGGTATTTGTCATCATAGTTTGTGTCTCTTTATAAGCATTGATATTAGGCTCTTTCGAAAATCTCAGTATAAACTCTTTCTTCCTCATCATAGATGGGTGGTCCTGATAAGAGCCGTTTGTTTTAGTTTTCGGTGAGACTCTATGAATTTGCATTCCACGTGGAATCCTGTCCAATTGTTTCGTAATAAAAATTGGCCGGAAACGACTACGGGCTCAGAAGTTATGACTTATGGCCAAAATAGAAGTTATGGCTTATGGTTTTAACTTCTGTTTACTCTATAAGCATAGGATAAACCGGAATGTGGGTGCTCTCTTTGCTGTTTTGTTTTAATCCTGCGTTCCTCCGTTGTACGATGCTCCATTTTCTGTTCTTCAAACCACGTGGTGAATAGCGTTTGAACCATTTTTATTTGAACCACCAACTCTTTCTTCCTCATCATAGATGGTTGGTCCTGATAAGAGCCGTTTGTTTTAGTTTTCAGTAAGAATCTGTGAATTCCGGTCAGTCCGGGTGGATGCTGAAATCCATTTTTCCTGACGTCCATCGCCGCTGAAGCCACTCATCTGGCTTTCAGTGGAAGATATCGGAATCCCAGAAGACACCATCCTTCAAAATGTCAAAAAAGGGAAAAATAAGCGGAATCGGAAGCAGCGCGGAACCAATCGCAAATATATATTATAATTTTAACTTTAGGTTTTTGTCCTTTTCAGGACTAAAACTATTTATCCAGGAAGAAGTATTGACCGTTGGCAAGAATCTTCACCCAGACAAACAGACTATTCGGCTCAAGTTTTCTTAAATTTTCTTCGTTTAAGGCTCTATAAACCGTAATCAATCCGATAATGACGATGATTTTATTAGAATCCGCACTAACACTAATAAAGTTTTGAACTAAATTCAATATTTTGGGGCTATTTACGGACTTACCCTCCATCATAATATATTCATGGCATTTCCATATTAATTTTTCACTTGTCAAAAGTCAAAACTAGCAATTTCAGAGGAATTGCAGGAAAACGCTGAAAACTGCGTTTTTCCTAGGCCGATATTCGTATGTTCATCGATCGCATACTAACGTTCGAACGTTCGGATCAAACACATACACACTCACTTGATCTTTTCCCATTGTTTCCTTGATTTTATCACTCCTAAAACATATTCACTAACTAAGTTTCACATTTTTCTTCAATCTTGACTTCCAATTAATTCACTTCACGCCCAATAACTGTCGAAAACTGCTTTCCAAAAATCGAAGTGAGAGACAAATTTGACGACCGTATGTATGAATGCAATAAAATGCGGAAGACTCAAATTCACTAGCGCAATAAGTGAAATGGTGAGTACAAAATATACGCGATGCAACTTCATTCAATCCGAACAATTCAACGTATAACGCCAGCCAAAACGCAAACAAAGATGTGCATACACAAGAAAATAATCATGTCTTCACCGTTGCCAGATTTATTTATTGGAAAAAATCATTGCCGTTTGTCGGATTGAACAATAAAACCAAAAATAAATATTTAAATCCTGTATGTAAGCTTCTATTACATTCCAAGTGGTGTATAACAAATTTTAAACCGATAAATACTCATGTATTTGATACACCATGAACATGTCTTATGATATAAAATAAACAATTCGTCAAGTCTGGCAACATTATGCATCAGCTGGCATATTTTTACCACGCCATTTCCACTCACCCCAGTTGTAAACAACATTTATTTATCGCTGCTGCACTTTTCCGTACCAATTGCATCACTATTACAAACAAGTGATACAGTTATTAATTTTCAAAACATTGTGATGGAGTCTTGAGCCTTAAACGACAATGACAATTCCTTATTTTCAATAATGTGCCTCTTCAAACACTAACAGCAGCTAAACGAAATTTTCCACTAAGTTGGCGTCGTCGGCGGAAATTGAACTTTTCTGGCAAGATTCTTTGATTTTGTATCTGTTAATGATTGAAAATGATTTGACGAGCTCGCTGGTCTAGTGGCTATTGCTTCTGCCTTATAAGCAGGAGGTCGTGGGTTCAATTCCAGGCTCGTCCCTTTCCTACTTTGTATTTCTATCTTAATTCTTTCTGTGTTTCACGTTTATACCAAAACGATTCCTGCTGTTATAACCTTCCACAAAATCCCAAAACCTCCCGTGGCACCTATGAGAGGTCGTAGAGTTCTCTGCATCTGTCTTAAGTAGGTGTCCAACAAACCATCCTTCCCCTTCCTCAGCATTCGCAAGGACGTGGCCAGGACAGATCTCGACTATTGGAGAGTGCATTGCTTCCATTTAAGAGATAGTGATTAGTCCCAAATCAATATCTGTGGTAACGAATGAAAGTTGTACTACTCTCATACAATAGTCTTGGCTTGTACCACCTACGAATTTGTGCGAACTACTAAATGTTAATGTTAATGTTAATGATTGAAAATGATTTTTCCGGTCACCCATTTTATCCAAAAGAAGGTTGATCCGAGATGAATTTTTTTCATAGTGCAGAACTGCTAAGTGCAATACTTAATCGTTTGGCGATGATTGAAAGTGACCCTTCGGTTGCAGAATCACGCATCGGAGGAAAATAATATATTAATTTTGTTCAAATGGATGGATTATTGTTTCCTAAGCTACCACGCCAAACGCCGAAACCATCCATTTTTTCAACCAACCCTTTCTATTCAAAAAATGCTGGTCCTGGGAAGAATAATTTTATTTTTCACAATGCGCAACCAAACGCTTGTCGGAACCTTACATTGAGTTTGTGGTTTAACTTTGTGCTGCTATTGTCGGACGGCCATTCGATGCTTTTGCACTAAGACGCCACCATTTGGAATAAATTTTCAGCATCGCCACTGGTGGCGCGGGATCACAACAGACGCCATTTTTTGAATCCAACCATTTTTTTCACATAAAATACTGATTCGGAGTTGAGGTTCAATGATATGCAGCAACTACCTCGATGACCACCACCAATGAGATGGTTTTCCGTTGAAAATGCTACAAGCGCCTTCGTGCTGCTGAGTCCGCTCCGCTGGGTTTGCTCTGTGTGAAATCTTGTTCGAACTAATGATTGGATCCAAACCCGCAAGTTGCTTGATTCTGATGTCTGTGTTTGCGATGCACGTACGTGATTGGTTGGTTAACCTACTTCTAAACTTTTTACCAATTATCGATAATAATCAGTAATCTAAGGTAAATACGAAGAAGCGTTGACTCTCCTTTGATCGAATGGTCCAAAAAATTGGAAATCCATCCAGAAACGACTTAGATAGTCTATCATATTTTCGTGACAGTCTCAGATTTTCGCATTCGCAAAGTGTACCCCAATGTACAAAAGACAGAAGTAGTCAGCAATGCGAACCGAGTAGGATGAGTATTTTGTAGTGTCTGGTATACACACACAGCTTTATCAGCAACTGCGCTCCATGAAGTAGGGTTGTGTGATCGGACCAGTATTGTCGTCAGATTCCATCCCGACCACATTAGCGAGGAAAGAGATCGCCACTCGAGATCAGTACAATCAAAGTTAATTGCCTACATTCAGGGTAAAAGCATCCCAGAGAGGAAATTAATTACTATGTCTGGAACTCGATTTGTGCAATTGCACAACATGTGAAAGATTAAGCACAGAGAAACAGACATCTCACTCAACGCATGTTCCATCGTTCACCTTTTTAACGGTGGATTCAATTTTTTGTAGGTGGTCAATCGGCCACCGATGGCGCTTCCATCGATTTTCCTTGTGTTTGACGTTTGCGCACTACCGCCATCTGGTTGCCGCTTGGCCACACACAGTGAATTTAGCATTTGGCGATAATGTTATCGTGACGATGATTTTGATTGCATTTTGTTCTAAGTGAGACGTCTGTTTCTCTGTGGATTAAGTTTGAAAAATGTATTGGGGGTAACCACTTCCTTCGGTGGGGTTTGATCCCACGAAACCAGTACGCTAAACAGGTGCTTTCCCTACTAAACTACGACAAGGATGTTAACGATCATTCAGTAATTTGCGTTCGATCATTTAGTCGTTTGTCAATAACTCATTCCAGAAGCTGAATTTCAAAATGTGTTGTATGGTGGACTTCTAGTGCGAAGGTTTTTCTACAACTCTGCCTAATGGTTCGTGGTTTGAATTCCACTAGTAACGGAGTTATAGCTATAGTTTCAGTAACTTAGACTAAATGATAACAAAATTCCTATCATTTAGTTTAAGTTACTGTAACTAGCGCTCTACCTCCGTTATTAGTTGAATTGTAATAACGAACCATTAGGCAAAATTGTAGAAAAACCTTCGCACTAGAAGTCCACCATACAACACATTTTGAAATTCAGCTTCTGGAATGAGTTATTGACAAACGACTAAATGATCGAACGCAAATTACTGAATGATCGTTAACATCCTTGTCGTAGTTTAGTAGGGAAAGCACCTGTTTAGCGTACTGGTTTCGTGGGATCAAACCCCACCGAAGGAAGTGGTTACCCCCAATACATTTTTCAAACTTAATCCACAGAGAAACAGACGTCTCGCGAAACATATTTTGAAATTAAGCTTCTGGAATGTGTTATTGACAAACTACTAAATGATCGAACGCAAATTACTGAATGATCGTTAACATCCTTGAACTACGAAGGACCTCCGGTGTCCTCCGCAGCTTCAGACATAGTAATTAATTTCCAGTCTGGGTGGCTTATACCCTGAAAGTAGGCAATTAACTTTGATTGTATTTTTTTATACCAATAATTCCCAACCCTTGCGGAATCGGGATCGCGACCTCCTTTACGACTAGCCAAGTGGCCCACGGCCCCTGAATATGTCACATTGTCACATACCGTCGTGCGGGGCTTCTTTTGACAAATCAGGGGCTACTTTGGACATTTTAAAACAAGAATTATAACGAAAATTAATACAAAATTGTCATTATCACCAATCGGGTGTCTTGTTGATAGTTGGATGGCAACTTTCTGTTGCAAATATGGTATTTTTTCCGTTTATTTTTTTCAAAAAATCAAAAATCCAAAGTAGCCCCCGGAATCAAAAGAAGCCCCGCACGACGGTATTCTTAAGTAATTTTATATCAATATCCTTTATCATTCAAATATTACATTCCTCAGTAGTGATTTAGTGCGATTTTTGTACAATTGCATTTGTGATACTAGCTTCAGTATACGAGGTTTCGAGTCTCAAATCGTCCATAATGCCAAATCTATTTCTTGCTTTGGTCTTTATCTGGCGATGTGCTGTAAATCCACTATCACATAGTTATGTATAGAAGCAAACGGTATTAGAATCTTCAAAGCTTGGAACGCGAACGATGTGAAGTCACATCATCACTGCCCAAGTAATTAATAAGCACAATAATCACTCCAATTCGCCAATATACGGCTATTCAAAAACTTATAAGCATTGAAGTAGCACTATATGGCCGGTTTGGCAAATGGGGTGCTTATTGGGTGGAGATAATAAATCATTCCGTATGACCAAAATTTGGTCATTCTTTTTGCTTCCGAGTGCTTCGAACATTGTCCATGTTTCATGTCCGTAGAGGACTACCGGTCTTATTAGCGTCTTGTACATGACACATAACAAATACCACGAAAAATGGAGATAGAAGAAAAAGAGAACGTTATTTTTGGCAACCGACCCGGCAACGAAATAAGGACTATGATTGGAAACTCGGTACCTGGAATATCAGGACCCTAAATGAACCTGGACGAGTGAGCCTTCTGGCTCGTGAACTGCAGAAGGTTGGAGTGAACGTGGCTGCTATTCAAGAAGTCCGATGGCCTAGATCCGGAGAACGTGAATTCCGAGCCGTGGACCCCACGACCAATACTGCATTCAAGCATAACATCTATCACAGCGGCGGTGAAAAAGCAGAGCATGGAGTTGGTTTCGTAGTGATGGGCAAGCAGATGAAGCGAGTGATGTGGTGGAAACCCATTAGCGAACGAATCTGTGTGTTGAGGATACGGGGCAAATTCTTCAATTACAGCCTAATCAACGTGTACGCACCGACAAACGATAAATCCGACGACGTGAAGGACACGTTTTATGAATGTCTTGATAAAGCCTATGGAGAGTGCCCAAAGCATGACGTGAAAATTGTTATCGGAGACGCTAACGCTCAGGTCGGTAGAGAGGACTTTTTCCGTCCCATAATCGGTAGGGAGAGCCTTCACTCCGCTACAAATGACAACGGCCTACGGCTAGTAAATTTTGCTGCTGCTAGAGGGATGGCCATCAGTAGCACCTATTTTGCACGAAAGAACATCCGAAAGCACACCTGGAGACACCCAAATGGTGAAACTTGCAACCAGATAGACCATGTTATGGTGGATGGGCGCCATTTCTCGGATGTTATCGATGTGCGGACATTCAGAGGTCCGAACATTGACTCTGATCACTACCTTGTTGTCAGTAAAATTCGATCACGGTTGTCAACTGTATCGAACGAAAGATCACAGCGAACGATGCGTTACAATATCCAGCGATTGTCGGCGGAAGGAGTATCGGCTGAGTACCGCCAGAAGCTCGACGAACGGATAAGTGCAATCAACGCTAGCGACAACATCAACGATCTATGGGAGTCGATCCATGGAGCGGTGAGCACAACAGCACGAGAAGTGGTAGGCACTGCACAGAGGCGACCAAGGACGGGTTGGTTCGATGTGGAGTGCCAAAGAGTGACAGACGAGAAGAACGTTGCCAGAAGCCGGATGTTGGTGTCAGGTACCCGATCGAATAGAGATCGGTACAAGGAAGCAAGAGCAGCCGAAAAACGAACCCACCGCAGGAAGAAAAAAGAGTACGAAGAACAAGTGATTAGTGAGGCGCAGGAAAAAATGGAGTAGAACGATATGCGGAGGTTTTATGAGTCTGTCAATGGCGTGCGGAGAAAGACAGCGCCATCTTCCGTCATGTGCAATCATGTGCAACGACCAACAAGGGAATTTGCTGACAGATGAAATTGAAGTGGCGCCAGGTGGAAGCAACACTTCGAGACTTTGTTGAATGGAGGAAGTGACGGTGCATCGGAGAACAGAATAAATATTAGCGACGATGGACAAGCTGTGGAATCACCTACACTAGATGAGGTTAAAAAAGCTGTCAAAGAGCTGAAAAACAATAAGGCTGCGGGGAAGGACCAGCTCCCGGCTGAACTTCTCAAACATGGCAGTGAGCAGCTTTACGAAGTTCTGCACCATATTATGTCGAAAATATGGGAAGACGAGGAAATGCATGCTAGCTGGTTGGATGGCCTCATTTGCCCTCTCTTTAAGAAAGGACACAGACTGGAGTGCGCCAATTACCGAGGAATAACCCTCCTTAATTCGGCGTACAAAATTATGTCCCGTATTCTGTTCAACAGATTGAGACCGCTTGAAGAGTCCTTCGTCGGCGAATACCAAGCAGGTTTTCGTGAGGGCCGATCAACGACGGATCAAATGTTTACCCTAAGACAAATCCTCGATAAATTCCGGGAGTACAACTTGCAGACACATCATCTGTTTATTGATTTCAAGGCGGCGTACGATTCAGTGAAACGGAATGAATTATGGCAAATTATGCTTGAACATGGTTTTCCGGCGAAACTGATACGGCTGATTCGTATTACGTTGGACGGATCGAAATCAAGTGTAAGGGTTGCGGATGAAATATCGACGTCATTTGTTACCTTAGATGGATTAAAGCAGGGTGATGCACTCTCGAACCTACTGTTCAATATAGCGCTCGAGGGAGCGATTAGGAGAGCTGGTGTGCAAAGAAGCGGTACCATTATCACGAAATCGCATATGCTCCTGGGATTTGCGGACGATATCGATATTATCGGAATTGATCGCCGTGCCGTGGAAGAGGCTTTTGCGCCTTTTAAGAGGGAGACAGCGAGGATTGGACTCACGATCAATACCAGCAAAACGAAGTACATGGTCGCTGGCAATCAACGTGGGTTCAATAGTGGTGGTGGTAGCGAAATAGTGCTGGATGGTGAAAAATTTGAAGTAGTAGAAGAATTTGTGTATCTTGGAACATTAGTGACGTGCGATAATGATGTTACCCGCGAGGTGAAAAGGCGTATTGCAGCTGCAAATAGGGCTTATTACGGACTTCGTAACCAGCTTAAGTCCCGTAGTCTGCAAAAGAAAAAAAAACTCGCGCTGTATACTACTCTGATTCTTCCCGTGGTATTAAACGGCCATGAGACATGGACGTTGAAGGAGGCTGATCGAAGAGCTTTCGAAGTGTTTGAGCGTAAGGTGCTGCGGACAATACTCGGCGGTAAACAGGAGAACGGTATCTGGCGGCGTCGCATGAATCACGAATTGTACCAGGTGTATAAAGGGCTGGATATTATTAAGCTTATACAACACGGCAGACTACGGTGGGCTGGTCACGTTGTTCGTATGCCGGAAGAACGACAAGCGAAGATAATATTTAGTAGAGAACCCGGAAGAGGCCGCAGGCTTCGTGGAAGGCCGCGTACACGATGGCTTTTTGCAGTTGAAGAGGACCTGAGGGCGCTCAATGTTCAGGGCGACTGGAAGCGATTGGCCCAGGATCGAGTCCAGTGGAGAAGGATACTCCATTCGGCGTAGGTTCATCGAAGAGCTGTAGCCCATCAAGTATCAAGTAAGTACATGACACATTTGGTGCGGTGGCGAATCTTTTTTGACCGTAGTTTTTTCTGAAGCCCCCACTTCTACAGATGATGCGTCTTCGTATTTCATGACTAACATTGTTATCAGTCGTTAGCAAGGATCCAAGATAGATGAATTCCTCGACCACCTCGAAGGTATCCCATCTATCGTAACACTGCTTCCCAGGCGGGCCCTGTCTCCGCCCACCAGCATGTACTTTACCTTTGAAGCATTCATCACCAGTCCAACTGTTGTTGCTTCTGCCACCTTTGCAAACGTTCGGCCAACAATGTCCATGTCATCCGCGAAACGAATAAATTGACTGAATCTGTTGAAAATCTTACCCCGGCTGTTACACCCGGCTCTCCGCATGACACCTTCTAGCGCAATGTTGAACAACAGGCACGAAAGTCCATCACCTTGTTTTAGTCCCTGGCGTGATTCGAACGATCTGGAGTCTTCTTCTTCTTCATTGGCATTACATCCCCCACTGGGACATTACCTCCTCGCAGCTTAGTGTTCAATTAGCACTTCCACAGTTATTAACTGCGAGGTTTCTAAGCCAAGTTACCATTTCTGCATTTGTATATCATGAGGCTAACACGATGATACTTTTATGCCCAAGGAAGTCGAGACAATTTCCAATCCGAAAATTGTCTAGACCGGCACCGGGAATCGAACCCAGCCACCCTCAGCATGGTCTTGCTTTGTAGCCGCGCATCTTACCGCACGGCTAAGGAGGGCCCTAACGTGTTCGCCCCAAATCTTGCTTTGATTAGTATGGTAAGCTTCCCAGAGAAGCTGTTCTCGTCCATAATTTTCCATAGCTCTACGCGGTCTATAGTGCCGTATGCCGACTTAAAATCAATGAACAGATGGTGCGTTGGGACCATGTATTCACGGCATTTTTGAAGGATTAACCGTACAGTTAAGATCTGGTCCGTTGTCGAGCGGCCGTCAACGAAGCCGGCTTGATTACTTCCCACGAACTCATTCACTAATGGTGACAGACGTCGGAAGATGATCTGGGATATCACTTTATAGGCGGCATTAAGGATGGTGTTCGTTCGAAAGTTCTCACACTCCAGCTTGTCGCCTTTCTTGTAGATGGGGCATATAACCCCTTCCTTTACTCCTCCGGTAGCTGTTCAGTTTCCCAGATTCTGACCATCAGTTTGTGCAGGCAAGTGGCAGCTTTTCTGGGCCCATCTTGATGAGCTCAACTCCGATATCATCCTTACCAGCTGCTTTATTGGTCTTTAGCTGTTGGATGGCTTCTATCGTCTTCTTCTCTAGGTCGTACCGTGGCCGTCGTCGGTACCGAACATTGTTGATGACGGATAGTTTTTGGCGCAGTTTAACCATCACCAGATAGTGGTCAGAATCGATTTTAGCGCCACGATATGTCCTGACGTCGACAATGTCGGAGAAGTGCCGTCCATCAATCAGGACGTGGTCGATTTGTGATTCTGTCTGCAGTGGTTATCTCCAGGTGTACCAATACGGGAGGCTGTGTTGGAAGTATGTGCTGCGAATGGCAATATTCTTGGAGGCGGCGAAATCAATTAGTCGTAGGTCGTTTTCGTTCGTCAGCCAGTAAGCGCTGAACTTCCCGATAGTCGGTCTAAAGTCCTCCTCTTGGCCAACCTGAGCGTTAAAATCTCCTATGATGATTTTGACGTCGTGGCTCGGGCAGCTGTCGTACTCACGTTCCAGCTGCGCGTAGAATGCGTCCTTATAATCATCAGTGCGTCCGGAGTGTGGGCTATGGACGTTGATTATGCTGAAGTTGAAGAACCGGCCTTTGATCCTCAACCTGCAGATTCTTTCATTGATCGGCCACCACCCGATCACGCGCCTTTGCATATCGCCCATCACTATGAAAGCTGTTCCCAGCTCGTGTGTGTTGCCGCAGCTCTGGTAGATGATGGTATGATTACCTCTAAACGTTCGCATCATTGATCCCTTCCAACAAACCCCCTGCAATGCTACGATGCCGAATCCACGTTCCTTGAGAACATCGGCGAGTATGCGTGTGCTCCCGATGAAGTTGAGAGATTTGCAATTCCACGAACCGAGTTTCCAATCGCTAGTCCCTTTTCGTCACAGTGGTCTTTGCCGATGGTTCAGGTCCGTACTCTCTTGTTGGTTGTTCGTTACGTATGTTTTTTAAAGGCTGGCTTTCAGGGCCTGACACCAAACCCCCTAAATTTCCGGAGGCCCATTCCTCCTTATTCCCGGTGGACCATGGTGCACAGTTTCACTTAGAGTCCCTCGCTGGCACTCGGACGATGATCAGCCGCCCCTAACATGGAGAACAGACGCTGTTGTGAGCCGATCCTGACATGGAAAACAGACGCTCAATAAGATTTGCACCTCCGGAGAGGAGCAAACCCCCCCTTCCCTGTCAGCATACGACCATAGTTCCCACCGGGGTTGGTTACCCGATCTTCCCTAAGGTTGCTCGTATCCCGGCCAGCACCGCGGGGATGTACGGATAGGAGTTGCTGGGTAAGAGGCCAAGGACCGCGAGATGGGGTCTATTTTATTCCTTCAGGTACGCGAAGTACCAATGGTACGCTTTACCCAGCATTCGCCGTAAAGCGATACAGGACACTATAAAAATACAAGAACATTAAAAACTAGGCAAGCATGTGTGTGAGAATAACTAGATGTTTCCAAATCCCAGCAAATGCATCTTTTCGCCTAATTGAGGTGCGGAATGGTGACGGAATTTAACTACTTTTTCAAATCAGATGTATGGCCAACGTACACTAAAATATTGTACAAGGTAGTACCACTGATGATCTCGTTCTTACTTACTTTAATAAAAAATATGTACTTTATTTGATTAGTATTCGTATACTAATTATCACTAAAGCTTTTTTAGATAGATGCCAATGAATAAAATCAATTTTCCCATGTCGCGGAGCTACTGATTCTCCATGTTACTAATTTTATCGTATTCTTCCAAGATTTGATCAGAATGGCATGGACAAATCACGCGATGAATATCGAACCATCGTTCAATCTTATTTTGAAAAAAGAAACTAAGCACAAACCAGTATGATGCAATCTAGGTCATTCAGTTGTTTGAAATGTTTATCACAAATCAAATCACGCCACCTAAAACTGTACACTAAAAAATTCGGACACATACTTGCAGAGCTCATCTCAATTCGACCATCTTACCAGGAAAGACGTGTACATTTTTGTTCTGTAGCATGGTCACGAACAATCTCCTCGGCATTTCACATCAAACAGCACTGTTAGCTCATGTTAAACTTGTATGTATTGGAGAAAAAACAGTGGTGGACTCTTCTTGCTGATGTTATATTTTAATGCTATTATGCTAGAAAATGCTATTAATCCTGTAATATGAACCCAGTATCCAGAATTCAGCACGCACAGATGGTGACCAATTAAAGTCAATTGAAGATACCCATTGCGTTTCGATTGAATTGACTAGACTGAATGTAGACTTTATCCAATGGTATGATTCTGAGTTCAACAATTAATTGACGATCTGGTTGCTGACATAATGTATCAACTGCGTATGCAACCATGTGCACTGCAGTATGGGGATAAAGCGCATGTATTGTGTAGTAAACAAAAAACAGTATTTTAGCATTGTTCATTTTTAAAACTCATCATTTTTCAATTGACGATTTTACACAGCCCTTGTTGAACAATTTCTTAACGTGACTTTCCTATATTTTTTCATTTCAGATTCCCGGCTGAGGGTGTTCGATTCGTTTCTAACCGGATTTCTCTGGGGTCCGGGTGGAATTATCTTCAGTAGAAGAAAGGAAACCGTTTGCGGCTTCGATTGGGTTTAAGCTAAGATAGCGTCTAGCATCTTGGTGCGGGACATTCATTGTGTCGTCGTTTCTTGTGATAGTCCCGGGTGTGGCCTGAAGCGCAATACAGAATCTTCTCTGCGGAGTCTGCGAGTTGAACCTCGGAACAGACATCGAGGCCCGGGTTGAAGGTAGGGGTGTCAGCTCCTGACATAGAAAAAGAAGAGCCATCTTAAGATCCTTGGAAGAGTGAGTACTCAATAACCGATAATCAACCTTGTGGTGCTTTGTAAACAGCGGTAAACAACGGTAGGGCAAGTCGAAGCATACGACAGCAGTAGCAACATGGGTGACACTATCCACTTTGGACCTGCGTGGTTGCGCAAAGTTGCTGCATTCGATAGTAACGCGATGAGCAGCATTGGTGGACCTCCCCACAGTGTTAACAACAACAATATAGGTAGTAGCAACAGCTCCAGCACCAGCAATAATCAGATCAACAGTAACAACAATAACAACAGCAGTAGCTCCGGTTCAGCTGGGGGCGGTGGCGGTGGCAGCTATTCGGCGACTCTTACGGCTGTCAATGCAGCAACAACAGCAGCAGCACTTGCCGCAGCAGTCACCACGACTACCCGTTACGCACTGGCCGAGTTCCGGTATGGGCGGGAGGAAATGTTGGCACTATTCGACGTGAAAGCGGTCAAAACGCCAGAGATACTGGTCAGCTTCAAAAATTTGTATGTTGACAAGGTGCAGTGTCCCCTGGCGTTGACCCCTTGCACCGACGATGATGTGGTACCGGAACCAGATACCAGGGTGAGCCTCTACTGCCGGATACATGGTTTGGTCAATTCAATGGTTAATATTGTGTTTTTTCTGCCATTACAGCGTATATGGCAGACAAGGAGTACTTCATTGGGCGTGCCAGGACGTGGCGCTCGTGGTGGTTCTGTTGATCGGGGAAGGGGTCGTGGTAGAGGCATCTATCTCGGCTACCAGCGGTCAACCTCTTTCTACGACGACGAATCCAGGAGCGTGGGAAGAGTGAGTATCATATTTGATAGATATGAAAAAAAATTAATAGCCTATTCAGATTACGACCATTGACGAGGTATTTGGGATGGTAATTGACAATGAGAAATTAAATAAGATGAGTGAACTTTGACATCAACATACTCTTTATCAAGTCAATGAATTCGTAATCTGAATAGACTATAAGGGTTGTGTACAAGACACGACCGTTCGACGTAAACTACCTAAAACCTCTTAGGAATTGGAATCTTTATGGACACCCTCCATTCAAAATAGATTTTCAGATTCCCGGCTTTTCCCGGTTGGAGGAAGTGGTACTAAAATATCGTATAGCGCATCTAAACAGGAAATTAGCTAATTTTTATGTTTGTTTTATTAGAGAGGGGATTAGAAAGGTCGTAGACCCGTTCATTATGAATCAATTCCAGTTTTGTCACATGCGGAATCGAATGAATTTTTTTGACGGAACTTATGGAACTTCTCGATTATGCCACGGTACGAGAACAAATCTCGCGCAATTAAATTGAACCAACTGCACAATTCCCTCATCGGCAAAGTAGCCGACATAATTGACCAAGACATTATTAATAATAATGAATATGCGATTCTGATTGAGCGGTTCGAGGATAAATGCCGGATCGAAGATAAACACATCGAGGCGCTGTTCACTCTACCGAAAGTTCAGAAGGAAAACTCTGTAGATCTCCGAAAGGTTGTGGACACGTGTGTGAAAAACGTTGAAGCGTTGAAGAAAAAAGGTCTGCCAATGTCAGGTTAGGGGAACGAATGGAATTTAATCTCCTGTCGTCTAAAATTAACAATGACACACGAAAGGCATGGGAAAGGAAACAGAAGTTCGGCATTCTTCTGGATTACCTCGGAACGATAGAGTTCCTGAAGAAACAGTGCCGGATCCTGGAGAAAATTGAAGCCAACTCTGAAACAGTGGACAACATGACGCCGACCGGCAGTAAAATCGTGTGTGACTACAAACACGAACTGTATAAGTGTGAACAATTTTAAAAGAACAGTGTTAATGAAGAATTTAACCATCTCCGAAAGTTTGGATTGTGTTTTAACTGTATGCCGAAAGGGCATCGTACGACCGATTGTTCTTCTTCGAACTCTTGTCGGAAATGCAGTAAGAGGCATCATACCTTGCGACACCCAGAAGAGAAGAAGCATGATGAAACGCAGGTGAAAACGTCCCCGGATGGTTTGAGTACCTATTTGACAGACGAGCGTAGAGCTCGTTCTGAGCTGCCCTCTGCTTGCACGTCCGAAACCGACCATAGTGAACAGAATGTCACAATGTGCACAACGGTGGTTACTCCGGCGTGATACTAGATTAAGATTACGGACGAAGCAGCGTATCATTTCTATGTCGAACGTGTCGAACACTAATCGAATCGTGTTCACAGTATAATTTCGTCACCAATTTGTTGGCACTAAAGAAGCACGCTACGGATTATCAAGTCAACAGCTTGAATGGCGGATCCACTAGAATCCATCATGTTCTTCGAACTACGATCAAGTCTCGGAATATTCGACAGAGCTTGAATTCCTAATCGCACCGAGGATCACCGGAGAGCTTCCGTCAAAATCGTTCGACATTTCGCACTGAAATTTGGCTGCACACCTCGCACTGGCCGACCAATAAGAAGAGTCGTGTGGATATGCTATTAGGTGCGGAAACATTCTGGGATTTGATGACAAAAGGACGAATGAAGCTGGCTGAAAATCTTCCATTGCACTCTGCTACCGAACTTGTATGGTCAGAGGTCAGTGAGAGGTGTGCTATCCGAAAAGAAATCAATCATAGCAAGAATGTTCTGTAACGTAATAGAAGAACAAGATGTGAATGCCACCTTACGGCGTTTCTGGAGTATTGAAGGTGCAGACAACTTTTGCACAACGACGACAAAGAAGCCAAATGACTGCATTGAACATTTTTTGCGTACCCACGAGCGAGATTCCGAAGACAGATTTACTGTACGGATGTCTTTCAATGAGCGAAAAGAAGAGCTAGGGGAAACATTCGACATGGCGAAAAGGCGCTTCCTGGGTTTGGAACGTAGGTTGGACCATCATCCGGAAATGAAAGAGGAGTTACTCCGCGTTTATCAATGAATACGAAGATCTCGGCCATATGCGAGAAATTGAAGCGAATGTGAATGCTATTCCAGCTTCCAATTATTATTTGCCACATCACCGGGTAGCATAATGACCAAATTAAGAGACGTCTTCGATGGGTCAGCGCCAACATCCACAGGCGTTTTGATAAACGATGTGTTGCATTGCAAGTTGGACCTACCATGCAAAACGATCTGGAATCTATTCTACTGAATTTCCGAGTCTTCCGGTAAGTCTTCACTGTAGATGTTCTAAGAATGTTCCGACAGGTTTCGGTCCTTGCTAGCGATGCTTTATATCAGCGTATACTGTACCGATCAAAGCGCACTTCTCTACTGAAGATTTCCCAGTTGCAAACTGTATCATACGGTTTAGCTTCATCGCCGTTTCTGGGCACCATAGCCACTATTTAAACTTGCGGAAGACGAACAACAAAAGTTTCCAGCGGCTGCAGCAGTTATCAAGCGGTCGTGTTACATCGATAATACTTTAAGCAGTGGCCATACAATTGAGGAAACGGTAAAGCTATGCACAGAACTCGAGAAGCTGCTACATTTTTTTTTGAGGGATGGTTTACTATGCACGTGGAGCAAGCGAGGAACTATAGCGAAGGTATTTCCCGTAAGAAGATTTTGAGCGACATAGCGAACATTTTTGATCCGCTGGGATTTGTGGATCCAGTAATTACTGCAGCCAAGTTGATATTTCGGGAAGTTGGAATGCTGATCATCAATTGGGATGACGAAGTGCCCGAACATCTGGCAAAACGATGGTGCAATTTTCGAGAGGAGCTCTACGTACTGAACAATCTGAAAATACAACGGTGGAACATGGATCGTCTGGAGCTGCACGGATTCGGAGATTTATCAGACGATGCGTATGGAGCCTGTCTCTATACACGCCTTGTGCAAATCAACGGTGCTGTTACCATGAAGCTTATAAGGCTGGTAAGCTATAACTACCCCTAGAGCGGAGCTAATGGCAGCTGTCTTATTATCTCGTATAATGGCCAAAGTTATTGATGCCGTCGATCTTCATTTCTCCTCGATAGCTTTGCGGAGCGTACCGGTCCTGCCGGAAAGTGAATTACCTGAGATACGACCAAGTTCCTGTTTGACAGTAACCGTAGAAAGGCTACCAATATTTGGGAGGTTGAGCAACTTTATGAAGATGAAGAACGCAACGCTGGTTTACGTCGTGCGCTTTGCTTACTATATCATGTCGAAAAGACGTGAAATAGTGAAAGGGCTACCGACTGTTCAGGAAACTACTCAAGCTTTGAAACTATTGTGCGATTGGTTCAATGTGAAGCTTTCCGACCAGAAATATTGGCGCTACAGAATGATTTAGAAACCAAACACCGCTTACGAAATCTGAACCCGTTCATGGACCCTGAGGATGGAAATTTGCGAGTTAGCGGTCGCACTAAGTGGGAGTTTATACCGTCACCAGATTTTGTTACTTGCGAAACATCCTTTCACTGAAGCATTGATTCGACACCAACACAAAGAAAACCTACACGCAGGCCAGAAGGCTTTGTTAGCAGTAGTCCGTCTACGGCCGCTCTATGTAAAATCCACCATGCGGAAGGTTATTAGATAATGCATCAAAGACAATCCAGTGAAAACTACTCAACTTGCTGGCCCTTTCCACATTAAGTCACACGCCGGGCTGAGAAAAGCGGTAGAGGTTTGATGACTAAAATCTATTCCGATAATGCCACTAATTTTGTTGGATCGCAAACTGAGTTGGAGCAGCTTGCAAAGCTGTTTGCCGAGGATCAACATACAAGGAAGGTGAACGAGTTTTACTGCAGCAAGGGGATAGATTGGAGCTTTATTCTGCCTAGGAGCCCCCCCTTCGTTGAGATATGGGAAGCAGGTGTAAAATCCGTAAAATTCCTTAAAGCGTATTTTGAGTTCTCGCAACTTGACATTCGAGGAATTGACAACGGTGATGGTGCAGATCGAGGCTCAACTTAACTCTCGACCGCTGACGCAATGTAATGATGACCCCAACAATCTAACCGCGATAACTTCCGCGCACTTCATCATTGGTAGAGAAATGCATTGTATCTCTGAACCATCTTACCTCAACTTGAAGGAATCTACATTATCACGATGGCAACTTCTACAAGCGATGCAGCAGCAGTTCCCAGGCAGAAGCCATAAACAGAATAACAAAACATGATATGGACTTGATTGATATAAGAGATAAAAGAACAGACAACAATATCAAAAATTTGCACCGAAATATCATTTAAATGTCAAGATATGCTGTGGATAAGAACAAACTAATGGCACTTGATATTGATCACTTCTTACAAATAGCATAACTTGATCTCCTTATGATATTTTAGTGCAAAATATTGATATTGTCGTCTGATCTTTTATCTCTTTTATCAATCATGTCCATATCTCATTTTCCTATCTTATCAACATTTGATATTATTGAGCTATTTTCGTCTACTCGGGATTTTGGACGATGGACCTTCGAGTACTAACCAGAACTACAAAACCGTCAAAAATGGTTCAAGGTTACCAAAATACGACTCGATGCACTAGTGCTAATCATCGAGCAAAATACTTCACCAATGCACTGGCAGCTCGCCAGAATCACCGCTCTTCATCCGGGCCAGGATAATGTTATTCGAGTTGCCACGTTGAGAACGATGAAAGGAGAATGTAAGAGAGCAGTAACTGAAATTTCCCTACTGCCATTGGATGAAGATTGGGGATTGAAATACAGCAACAGTTCACTAACTGGTCGCTTTTTAACTGGACTGTTTTTTAACTGTGCTAACTGGTTCGCAATGGACTTCAAAATGGCCGATTTGTGGCTTTGTTTGTCTTATATGAACTGTGAGTGGGAGTGGGTAGAGTCCTGTAGGAAGAGTACCGCCTTGAGCCACGTTAAACAGGCGTTCTGCTCGTTTGAAACGCGCATTTTATTGGCGTTGTGGTTGTGGTGGTTATTGGCGTTATTTTGACGGCCCTGCTATTATAGTCACTGTAGAGAGGGTACCAATGATTTGTGAGTTTCCTAACGTATATTATTTAACACTTCATTTTCACTCCTCATTTCCAGGGTGAACGACCATGGCTGGAACGCAACGGTACCGGAGGTCCCCTCGGTGGCAGCGGAGGAACCGGCGGTGGCGAAGTGGATTGGAACAATACTTCGTCATCGCCCCGGAAGGAGTTCGGGGTACGGCCACGGACGACCAACATGGAAAGTTGGCGCCGGGCTCGCCCGGATGACGAACCTAGCGCAACGGACTGGCGCAGTGGTAATCTGAACACCAGTGGTGGCAGCAGTGGTTTGTCCGGCACGGGCATGCGGGATAAGTGGTCTCGTTCTACCAGCTGGCGTGATGAGGATAGTGGAACCAACGATTTAGGTCGAACTGGAATAAGCAGCCTTCATCCATCAACTAGTAGCGAACGGATTATTCCGAGCTCGGGAGCGTACAAGCCTCGGTTATCGGCGCTGAGTGGAGGCACTGGGGATTTGAGCACCAGCGGTGGAACTGGTCCTATGAGTGCATTACGACGTAACTGGGATACGGAAGATCAACTTCCTGAATGGGCAACGGAGAATCCTTCAGACTATGGAGGAAGCTTCGATGCCAGTGGGGCGTTCCATGATTCCGATAACGACGTCGATGGTCGACTAGACGACGACGGAAACAAGGAAAACTATGTGAACAGAAAGGAAGGCTCTTCGGGAAGTTCCAGGAGAAGTGCATCGTCGAAGGAAGGTAGTGCCAGCAAAGAACCAACCCCGAATCATTTGATGGAAAAAACTGAATTGGCGGAAGAACCCCAGAAAGCCAGTGTGAATGAGGAGCAAAAGGTGCTGGAACAAAAAGAGGCAGCTGAATCTAATAAACCGATGGAGGACAGCTCAAGTGGAAAAGGCATGTCGTCTACTAAAGAGTCTGTTAGTCCCCATCCTTCATCGGTGGACACTCCAAAGATAACACAAGAAGTGGCGGCTGAAATCGAGACCCATAAAACGGCCGCCAATAGCAATAGTAGTACTGTTGAAGTAAGTACAGAAGCTAGCGAGAGTCCAAGTAGAGGTCGTGAAACGCAGTCTAGAGATGTGCCGAAGAAATCTGCTTCCAGTTCAAGTGTTGACCGGATGCAAGAGGTGGCCGATGATATGGTTGCTCAGTTAATTATGGACGATGAGTACACGGGCGCAGGAGATACGGACCCCAGTCCGGTATCCAGGTCGTTGGACAAATCGCCTGTTCTTGGTGCTCAAATTCCAATGAACATACTACTGACTAAGGAGCCTGTAGCCATGCAACAGTTATTCGGAAGTAGTAGTTCAAGTAGTGGCAATCGTAACATACTGCTTTCCATGGATCGGTTGCATGGCGTAGGTGCTCAGATGCCTCCAATCCATCAAACCGGGACGGATATTTGGTACTACAGGGATCCGCAAGGAAAAGTTCAAGGTCCTTTTCCAGCATCAGAGATGACCGAATGGTACAGGGCCGGTTATTTTGATGACTCGCTCTCTGTGCGTCGTTCATGCGATGAAATTTACACGACCCTCGGACAACTTGTAGCTCTCTGTGGCGGTGCCATTCCATTTTTGAACTCAATGAGTATACCACCGATTAAGAGTAGTAGTATTAACTCAAAACAACAGCATCAGCAGCCCCAGCCTCAGCCACCCCAAGCTCCCACTAGCTCATTCCAACAACAGAAACCTGCCTCCACGTTACAGCATCTGCAGCAACAAGCTCCACCTCTCGAGACGGATCTGACGGCTCAGCTGCAGTTCACTAAAAAGCTCCATATGTTGCGTCAACAGAGCCTGATAATGCAAAAGCTGAGTTCGGCCGATGGCTGGACTTTGCTCTCTCAGGAACAGCAGAATGCAATTATTGCCCAGCATATGGCTCAACTGCAGCTGAACGACAGTATGTTGATATCTCCCTCGCTTCCGACGCCTACCAGCTCATCGAATCCGCCGAATCCGGCAAGTATTTTCGGGGGTGTCGTCCCACCGCAGGATTCGCTAGTCAATCTCAAACAGGCGCAGCAGCAACAGCAGCATCAAGTACAGCAGGTTCAAGCACAGCAACAACAGCCGCAACCTGGGCAGCATCCGGTGTTGGAGCAGCTGCAGAAAACGAGTAGTCTCAGTAATGCGTTCCAAAAAATGCACGACTTCGGACAGCCACAGCCTGCGCGACAAATGCTGGGTAAGTGAAATGCAATTGAACCAGTGTATGATAAATTTCTCGTGCATATACAATGTCAAGATTATATGACGAAAGTTTAAAGTTGTTAATAGTAAACTGAGTTGATTGATACATAAACTATCAAAAGTTAGTTTTTTAAGTCTTTACGTACATGTTGTTTACGAGTAAAGCGAGAAATGCTGTTGCCCATACTTTTTGGCTAGATAAAAATTTCATATTCATTTTTTTTCAGGGAATTTAAACGTAGATCCCACTGCCGGTCATGATCATTTGGGGCAACTGATTCACAACATTAACTTTAATCATCAACCTCCAGTACAAAACCTTCCACTTGGCTCCAATATGTTGTTGAAGCATAACCTCATAGGTAACCTGACACCGCAGCAGCAACAACAACAGCAGCAGCAACAACAGTCGCAGCCATCCCAACAATCCCAAGCACCAAAACCGAATATAGAAAACGATCCAATTCAATCACTGCTCATGCAACTATCGATGCATAAACAACAGCAGCAGCAACAACAACAACAGCCGCCACAGCCATCTAAAACACCAGTGGAATTGATGTCTCCGTGGTTACAAACGCAAACAATGCCACCACAGCAACCCCAGCAACCAGCGTTACGCTCGTTGAGTAGCGGTTGGGGAGATCTCCCCCCTACGAGTGCTTCTTTTGGTTCGCTTTTGCAGCAAACTGCTTCGCAACCGCAGCATTTAGGGGGTCATCCGCTGGTGAATGCAAGCTCTGCTAACGAACCTCAGGCTCCATCAGTTGTTTCGTTGTTCAAACATCATCAACAAACTGAAAAGCAGAATCAAGAGAAACTGGTTTCCGAACCACACCAACAGCAACAGCAACATTTGCAACAGCAACAGCAGCAGCAGTTACAACACCAACAACAAATGCAACAGCAGCATCAACAACAACAAAGTCAGCATCATAATCATCAGCTGCATCAGCAACAGCAGCAACAACCGCAAGCAACAAATCATCAGCAGCAACAACAGCACTTTGAACGTACTCATCAAAAGCAACAGCATCAGCAAGTTGAAAATTCTGTTACACAACAACAGCAGCAGATTTTGCAACAACAACAACAACAACAGCAACAACAGCAGCAGCAGCAACAATATGCCCAGAAGCCATCGAAGGATGATAGGAAAGAGCAAGAGCTCCACGCTCAGCAGCAAGTCCAACAACAGCTGCAGCAACGGCATTTCCAACCACCTGCCAAACAAGAAAAGCAACAATCAAAGCCTGCTCAACAGAAGGCAGTTAATAATGTTGATGTCGAAGAACCACCAGTTCACCAACAACAACAACAACAACAACAGCCACAACAGCAACAAGCTGTAAAGTTTCCCCAACAGAAGGGTAACAAGAAACAACAGCAGTCCAACCAACAGCATAAGCACCATGTTGATGATGATCAGGGTGAATTCATCAACATGAAGAAAGAGATGGAGGAGAAAAAACGCCAGAAAGAGTTGAAAAAGCAACAACAGGAGGAACTTAAACGCAAGCAGGTCGAGGAAAAGAAGAAGCAAGAAGAGGTGGACGCCCAAAAGAAGGCCAAGCTTCTCGAGGTTCAACGGCGCGAAGCGATTAAGATTCAAGAGCAACAGCAACCACGTCCGGTTACGAAGGTAGCTCCGTGGTCCGCTTCGGTTGCCGAAACGGTCAACAGCGGGCCAAGCCTGGACGAAATTCAAAAAGCCGAACGCGAACGGCGTGCCGCTTTGGTCCGCCATGAACAGTCTCTCCGCGAACAACAACATCAGCAAGAGATTCTCGAGCTCCAGTCCCATCTAGATAGCAAGCTCAAGTGGAATGCCCAAAACTTGATACCACAAAATGTGAAATCCCTGGCGGAAATTCAAGCTGAGGAAGCCGCAGCTGCGGATCGCGCTCGAGAAAAGAATGCCGCTGCGCTAACTGCGGCTTCGATTGCTGCATCCGCTGCGAAGGCTGCCAAAAAGGAAGAAATACTCGGAACGGCCGTTTGGCAGAGCCAAGGCAGCGTTCTGACCTGGAACACAACTAAACTGTGGACCAATTCCGGTGACGAACAGAACAGTCTCAGCTCTGGTGGTTTCTGGGAAGAACCGAACCCTTCGAACAAAAACGGTCGTCAGAAGCAGAACCACCAGCAAGCTGCCCAACAGCAGCAAGCCCAAAGTCAGAAGCAAATGCTGAGCAAGAGCAAGACTATGGGCAGTATCTCGACTGCTTCGTCATCGAATGCCGTAGCTGCAGCCAAGCAACAGCAGCAGAAGAATCAAATGCAACAGCAACAGCATAAGAATGCTTCCAAGGGCGCCCCCGGTGCGGGTAAGAACTCGGGAGGATCTTCCGGTGCAGGTGGTGATCGCCGAGAGCGTAGTCAGGGTGCCGATCACACCAACGAGTTCACTGGGTGGTGTACCCGCGCATTGACCTCGCTTAACAGCAATGTTGATAGTGAGTTTGAGTTTTTTCGAGGACATTCGTGAAATTTGTGATATTGTTTTCCCTTTCAGTTCCCACGTTCGTTGGTTTCCTGCAGGACATTGAATCACCGTTCGAGGTGAAGGACTACATAAGACTCTATCTTGGTAAGGACACAGCAGAATTCAATAATTCTGTCGAAAGAAAACCGTTGATCTTCTCGATTCACAGGCGAAACGAAGGAATGTGCAGAATTTGCCAAACAGTTCCTGGAGAGACGCTCCAAGTACAAGAACCAGATGCGCCAGAAGAACGCCCATATTGACGACATGTGCAAACCGGCCCCGGCCATCAACCCGTCGTCCAATGATTTCCAAGAGATCAAGGTAGGTTTAGCGCTTGGTATTGATGGCGGTTTACCGCTTGAGACTAGTTCCGTTTGGAATGGTGTCAACATTTTGTAGAAGTTGTCATTCAAGGTATTTTTCACCATATGGAGCAAGATATTCGTCTTTGGAACATCTAAGATCTGTTTCTCAAAAAATCCCTTTTATTTGTCTGATAGATCTGATTATTCAGTCAAAATGCGTTTAATATGCTTACGATAATCCGGGGTATAAAGCAGGGTTATGCAAAGTAGAAAAAAGTTTACAGTAATTACAAATATTTCTAACACATTACTACTGGTTGGGGTGTCCTACAAAATGCTGAACTCAAAAGGCTGAAATCTCAAAAGACTGAAAATCTCACAAGGCTGAAAGTATCAAAAGGCTGTAAAGTATCAGGTGGAATTAGAGTTTCCATTTCCCGGCCATTTTCGTTGTCCCGGGATTCGGGATAAACTTGTTCGTTTATCCCGGGAAATCCCGGGATCCCGGGATTTTTAGATGTTTCCTTAGAAAACTTATTTTTTTAATTTAAAAACGATTTTATTCAATATTCAGGGGTAAAGTTCATATTTTAGAAAAGCCAGATAATACAGAGTTCAAATTGAAACTCATTTCAATTCTAATTTGAATCGATTCTTTCGAGAAAAAAACTACTTCTAAAAGCAAATAATATTCACGTTTTTCTCGGAAGGTAGAGTACCCTTTTGGAATATATGAGAAGAAGGGTTCGCCGAGTCCGAGAAGAAGGGTTCGTTGGCGGTTGAAGTCGGCTTGACTGTTCGCATTGTTTTGAATATGCATAGGTGTTCTGATAAGAACTACCCAGCCAGATGTACATCAATATATGTACGCTTCTACCGCCGGCGCATGGTGTCTTTTTCTTTGTCAATCCTTCTTATCGTTGGGATCCAAGCTCTAAAACAACAATAAGGGCCGACTGTTTACTTCGATGACATTTACTTCCAGGGTGCAGCAGCCGTAAAAAGTGTAGACAACAACCTTCCGTGCACCATGTTTACGGTACTCGTCACTGAGTGGCGATACCGGCGTTTCTATCTGTGTTGTTAAGCCTGCTACTCTATGTTCTGAGATTTTCACATTTTCCACCATGAGCTCATGGAAGAATGGTAGTTGGAAATCGATAAAATGTATGGGAAAATCAAGTATTTTGCAAATTTATGGAAAATGGTGGTGTTTTTGAAGAAAGTGGTGATAAGGAATGAAGTATGAGGTGAAAATATTGTCTCCTGCACTTAGTTTGCACTGATTAGTAGTCTAATAGTGATGAAATTTCGATTTTACTACCATTGAAAAAACGCCATCTCTTGCATTAATCGTTTTGACTGGTACCTTATTGCATATTATTCGGCAACTCGGCCGTACGAAACCATCTAAAACAATATTTTATGCAGCGACCTGCATTACTGCTTTCTAGGCATAGAGTACCTGCACCGAATAAAAATGCTCTCAATGAATTGGTGAACTAACCTCGTCCCCTGTTCAGTATAATGGTTAGGCTGAGGAATTTTATCCTCACTGTTGGTCATAAAATAATCGTTTTGCATCTTCAAAATAGAAATTTGGTTAATCAAAATAAATTAAACAGTTAAGACATTAAAATATTCTCAGATTATTTACTATGGAAAACTAAGGCTCTGTAAGAAATTAAAAAAATAGGCAGAGCATCGGGGTAGGACCACTTGTACTTGCGCATGTGCTGGAAAATTTGTTGTACGAACGTCGATTAGAAGGACATGAATTGGATCAAGAATTGTTATGGAGGCAAGAAGCTCAGGAAGACTGACAAGGCAAGGTGAATATCAGCTAGTGTACACAACCTCGCTGTAGACGGGAGATGGGTAGGAAGCAGGTGCCAAATAGATGTAGCTGATCTTGTACTGTAGATACTTGTCGTTTAATTAATAGAGAACTGTAGCTGCTGGAAAAAGTATAAGTCAGTAGCCCTCCATTTAGTATACCAGGAATCTAATATTTTTTGTGAAGGTGTTCTATTAACTATCTCCAATATTTTCATGTCTTTTCCTCTCTTACTAATTTAATAATAAGATGATATCGATTGTGCATCACAAAGAACTTTGGCTCCGTATACATGCCTGAGCATCCCAAATAAACGAGTTGAAAAAATCATGTCTGATGGGAGGTATAAAAATATGATATGAGCTTGTCACCTAAGTTGGGTTTCGCGTTCAAAACAAATAACTTTTGTAAGAAGAAAAATTACACTGTTTGCGAACCGGAAATGAAACAGTATTTTTTGTCCCGGGTATCCCGGGATTTTCGGGATTTAAAAACTAATATCCCGGGAATCGGGAAATCCCGAATTTTCCTAAATCCCGGGATTTTTTGTCCCGGGATGTCCCGGGATGGAAACTCTAGGTGGAATGTATCGAAAGGCTGAAATTAATGGTATGCAATGAATCTCAACCGTACGATGGAGTACAAAGTGAGTGCTGAACAATGAATAGAAAATAAAGGATAGAGAATAAGGAATAAAAAAAGAAAAATAAGAAAAAAGAAGTAAGAAGGAAGGAGCAAGACGGATGAAGGTAGAAGGAATGAGGGAAAAGGGAGAAATCAGAAGAAAAAAGGAACAAGGAAGAAGGAAAAAGGGAAGAATGAAAGGGAAAGAATGGACAAGGAAGAAGCAAGAAGGATGAAGGACGACGTAAAAAGAAAAAAAGGAAGAAAAAGGGAAGATAGGAGAAAGAAGAAGGAAAAACGAGGAAGAAAGATGTAAGAAAGAATAATAAAGAAAGAAGTGTGATGTACTATCACTAAGATGATAATAATAATTATTTAAACAATATGTTACCGTATCCGTATAAGGGGCTTCTTTATCGAATTGGATGCTGGGTCATTAGGCCGAATGGTCATTAGGCCGAATGGTCATTAGGCCGAACGGTCATTAGGCTTAATAGCCATTAGGCCGAATGAGAATTGGGGTGTGAGAAGGAAGAAAGAAAAAGGAAAAGGGAGGAAGATGTATGAAGGAAGAAAGAAGAAGTATGAAGGAAGAAAGAAGAAGTATGAAGGAAGAAAGAAGAAGTATGAAGGAAGAAAGAAGAAGTATAAAGGAAGAAAGAAGAAGTATGAAGGAAAAAAAAAGAAAGAAGAAGGAAGAAGGGAGAAGGGAGAAGGAAGAAGTAAGAAGGAAGAAGGAAAATGGAAGAAGAAAGAAGGAAGAAGAAAGAAAGAAGATGGAAGATGGAAGAAGGGAGAAAAAAGAAGGAAGATGGAACAAGGAAGAAGGAAGAAGGAATAAGAAAGAAGAAAGAAGGAAGAAGGAAGAAAGAAGAAAAACGAAAAGAAGGAGGAAGAAGGAAAGAAGGAAAGCGGAAGAAGGAAAAAGAAAAAAGGAAGTAAGAAGAAGAAAGAAGGAAGAAGATATAAGAAAGTAAAAGGAGAAAGAAGAAGAAAGAATGAAGAAGGAAGAAGAAAGCTTAGCTTAGCTTAGCTTAGCTAGCTTAGCTTAGCTTAGCTTAGCTTTGACTGACTACACATATCTATGGTTGCTGCTCCGTGAGAATGAAGAAGGAAGAAGAAAGATGGAAAAAGAAAAAAAAGGAAGAAGGAAAAAGAAAGAAGGAAGAAAGAAGAAGGAAGAAGGAATAAGGAAGAAGGAAGAAAGAAGGAAGAAAGAAGAAGGAAGAAAAAAGAAAGAAGGGAGACGAGAGAAAGAAGAAAGAAGAAAAAAAAAGAAAAAGGGATAAGAAAGAAGGAAGAAGGAAAAAAGAAACAGGAAGAAGGAAGAAGGAACAAGAAAGAAGGAAGAAGGAAGAAGGAAGTAAGAAGAAGAAAGAAGGAAGAAGAAATAAGAAAGAAAGAAGAAGAAAGAATGAAGAAGGAAGAAGAAAGAAGGAAAAAGAAAGAAGGAAGAAAGAAGAAGAAAGAAGGAAGAAGGAATAAGGGAGAAAGAAGAAGAAAGAAGGAAGAAAAAAGAAAGAAGGGAGACGAGAGAAAGAAGCTAATTCGGCCTAATGGCCATTCGGCCTAATGACCGTTCGGCCTAATGACCATTCTGCCTAATGACCTTCGGCCAAATGGCCTGACACCATCGAATTGAAATATTTAACAAGTATAATATGTCTCCGTCTAAGTCAACGGCTCAGGCTCTACGCGGTCTATACTGTCGTATGCCGCCTTGAAATCAACGAACAGATGGTGCGTTGGGACCTGGTATTCACGGCATTTTTGAAGGATTTGCCGTAAAAAGATCTGTAAAGGTCTGGTCCGTTGTCGAGCGGCCGTCAACGAAGCTGGCTTGATAACTACCCGCGAATTCATTCACTAATGGTGACAGACGACGGAAGATGACCTGGTCGCTAGAAAGTTCTCACACTCCAGCTTGTCGCCTTTCTTGTAGATGGGGCATATAACCCATTCTTTCCCCTCCTCCCGGTAGCCGTTCAGTTTCCCAGATTCTGACTATCAATTTGTGCAGGCAAGTGGATAACTTTTCGACTGCTGCATCTCCAGTGTTGAGTTGCTGATTTAAGATAGGCACGTCACGCATACCAAAGACATATCCTTCCTCGAAAATGTCCAACAAAACTACACCACAGTGGTCAGTTTGCCTCCTCATTGCAGTAGTCATCGTATGCAGCCGCTCGGTGTGAGCTTTATTTCTCCCCTCAAATCGAACTTTTCGAAAGCAATCGAAGCTTTCCTCAGGCGGAATTCGGGCAAGGTGCTCGCAGTCAATAATGTGAGCGCCTTGTTCGGAGAAGCCTACTTAAAGACCACAACAGCTTCCATGCCACAGAGTAGATTCAAAGCTACGGGAATCGCACCCTTTAATCGCTTAATTTTTACTGTCTCTGATTTCGCACCGTCTGAAGTAACTGATGCTCCGGAAGCCGTGGAACAACCCACCGAAATCGACGGTCTTACATTACTGCCGCATCCTGAGCAAGTCGATCAATCCGCCGAGCAACCAATACTTCTACGCCCAGACCCAGCGTTAGAACTTCATACCGAGGATGACGACGTAGGCTTTTTCTTCGGATTCGACGAATCCGACTAACCCATCTTCCAGAACATCGGTGGGGTTCGTATCGATGAGGCTATGCCTTGCTCCAGCCAGGCAACTGCTAACTTATCATTCGAAGAAGTGTCTGATGTCACTTCTGAAAAAAATCCTTACCAAAGGTAATCGCCAAGAAAAATCGTAAGAAGACAAGGCGTGCGAAAGCGACAGAATTGACTTCAAGCCCCTACCGGCGAAGTACTAAAGAACTTCATCCCTCGAATGACATAAAACAACTTGAGAAGTCGGAACGCAAATCTAGAGTTTCCCCGAAACATCCGTGAAAGCCAAGAGTTGGTGAGCAGACCTTATTCCAAAATATCCTCCAATACCTTTTCCGAACTACATCTATCACATGTTAGCATTAGCATTAGCATTGAGCATTTCGCACAAATTCGTAGGTGGTACAAGCCAAGATAATTGTATGAGAGTAGCATCACTTTCATCCGTTACCACAGATATTGATTTGGAACTAATCAATATCTTTTAGATGAAAGTAATCCACTCTCCAATAGTCGAGATCTGTCCTGGACACTTCCTTGCGAATGCTGAGGAAGAAGAAGGATGGTTTGTTGGACACCTACTTAAGAAAGATGCAGAGAACTCTACGACCTCTCATAGGTGCCACGGAAGGTTTTGGGGTTTGTGTGAAAGGTTATAACAGTAGGAATCGTTTTGGTAGAACGGAAACACGGAAAGAACTAAGAAAGATAGAAATACAAAGTAGGAAATGGACGAGCCAGAAATTGAACCCACAACCTCCTGCTTATAAGGAAGAGGCGATAGCCACTAGACCACCGAGCTCGTCCGAACTACATCTATCACATGTTGTGCATATATCGAGTTTCAACAATAGTAATCAATTTCCAGTCCGGGTGCCTTAATTCCCCGAACATAGGCAATTAACTTTGAATGGACTAAATGGTATTTAGTTTGTCGGAAGATACGTGAGTCATGTTTCTCCAGTAGGCGGATCGACCGATCGTCGAAAGTTAGTTTTGCTTTACGCGGTCGCCGTAATTTTGTTCTGCTTTGAGCGGGTGAGTAAATAAATTAGAAAGTAAAAGTTTGTTTCTTGTCCAGTCGTGTTTCTCCAGTAATCGGATCGGCCGGTCGTCGAGAGTAGCCATCGGGAAAGTAAGTACAATGCGTGTGTTATTCGTCGCGGGCAGAAGAAAAAAATATTTTTTGATATTCGACGAATAATGCGCTTGTATTGCACTTTGATTCGGTCGAGACAAGTGCGATCTTCTATAGCTTGCCATCGGGAAAGTAAGTTCAGTAAATGTGTTATTCGTCTCGGGCGGAAGAAAAATATCCATTTGATATTCGGCGCTTGTATTGCGCTTTGCTCCGGTCAAGCAAGGGCAAGTAAGTACAGAATACTGCACGTCGGTTCGGTCATCAAAAACGCGATCCTCCACAGTTTGCATATGCCATCGGGCATGCATGGTGACTAAAATGTCCATGCTCGATTCATAGACACGTCGAACGATCTGGTATCGTTGTAGTTTGTGCGGTCGGGAAGTAAATCAATAGATATGCGTTTGATCGTGTTCCTGCTCGGTGTGCAGGTAGTTGGTTTGTTCTGATTTGAATCGGTGCCATCGAAAGTGGTACATGTTACATTGAGTAAATTTTTCAGGAGACGCATTTTTCCAAAAACATCGAATAATAAATTCTTATTTGCAATTTTTTGCAACTAAACTGTACGAACATGTTATGACTGATGTGCCTAAAGATAGTAGTGAAAAATAAGCGAAGTTTATGACAAATTTCAATTTTATTGGAGCGAATTGCACATGTACCACTATTGATGGGAACAAAAGGAAACAGAAACCGAAAAACGTTGACAGTAAAAGTGGTACATGTACATTTTTAAAATCATTCTAAACAGCACTAAACTATCTTGAAATTCAAAATATAATTAAAATCTGTTGTGAAAACAGTCATGTTGCCAAATTTTCTTTTAAATAAGCTGATTTTAGTGAGTGGAACTGTATATGTACCACTTTTTCTGGCAAGGAAATGGCCATTGTGATATATACCAGAAAATGAAATGTGCATATCTCCAGATTTAGTTGCCAAAAATCAATTTTTCGTTATTCCCTTACTAGATCTTTGCTAATAGAAGCCGTTGGTGTAAAAAACTCAAAATTAACAAAAATGGTTTATGTACCACTTTCGAAGACACCGGTTGATTTGTACGACCAAATCATTGTTAGGTAAAACCACTGTGTATAAAGAATGGCACGGTCGTATCGCTTATCAGAGTGAATCCAGATCCAACGATGCCTACCAACTAACTGATAATCCTTCCTGTGGTTTTTGTAGGTACATATGAACACAATCCTGAGAAGCTTTAACCAACATAGTTTTCTCAGAAAAAATATTTCAAGCTCTTTTTAGTGGTATTGTATTCAACCGTCGAGACGAGTTTATTTCTCTCCATTTAATGCCACTATGTTTTGTTATCTTTGCAGATACGTATTTCGACCACAACTTTACGTTCGTCTTCAGTGTCTCGTACTTGACTCGACTTCAAGTCGAAGTCGAAGTCAAGTCAAGTACGAGACACTGAAGACGACCACACATATGTGGTCGAAATACGTATCTGCAAAGATAACAAAACGTAGTGGAATTAAATGGAGAGTACTGAACTCGTCTTAGACGGTTGGATAGTTTTCTCATTTATTGGGCGTAGTATGTACAGATTTCCATAGAGTTCAGCTAAAGCTCCAACAATTCCATCTCGATGAGTTTTTGCTCCAGTTTCATCAAACGTAATATTGAACCCTTTATGTATCAAACGTTTCACTGATAATAAATTCGATTTCATGTTTGGGACAAACAAAACATCTTCAAGAGTAATTACTCGACGATTTTCGTTATTATCAATAACTGTTATTTTGCCTGACCCACGACCTTTTGACCTTTCCTTCATTCCGTTGGCCACCCAACCATCGTCTTGCACTTTGTCATCAAAAAAATGGAAGAAATTACGACGATTTGCGATATGACACGTAGCTCTAAATTCCAGTACCCACTGGTTGTTCTCCGTTTCGTGATCGCCCTGCATAACAGTGTTTGCCTTCTCTTTTTTATACTTCTGCTTTGATTTTCCAGCTTCCATTTGATAAACTTTTCACATTTGGCCTTCTGATGTCTGAAGCGTTTCATACTCTTCTGGTAAACTACTAAACAGGATCGCAACAAGCCATTGGTCATCCAATATCTTCTCCGGTTCTAAGCCATTCAGTTTTTCGAATAGGTCAGTTAGCTTCCCTATGTGGGTTTCCATATCTCCTTGTTTTTCTAAGCGCATTTGACAGATCTTTCGCATCACGGATACCTTTGTACTCATTGTCCGCTTCACATGGAATTTTTTCTAAGTTTTCCCAAGCTTCACTTGCTGTCTTAGCTTTCTTAATGAACACTTAATTTTTTTACCGGGATCTCAGCAAAATGTTGAACTTTTACCGAGATTCGCACAGCCGTGCCCCACCAAACATGATTTATGCCGAGATTTTAGCAAATATTTTGCCGAAAATCAGCTAACAAACGCCATTTTTGCTGAAATATCAGTTTTTTATTTTGCTGGCGCACGGCTGTGCGGATTTTTGCCGAGCTGCAGAAATAAAAACTTAGTGTGTGTGGACGAGTTGATTGTCTTCAACAGCCAACCCGATAGTTGCCAACGCCAACTCATCTTTATTCGTCCACGCTTCAGTCACTGGTTCAGGTTTATCTTATTTGACAGCCTTCCAACATCCTTCTTTGACCAAGAGAAGCTTCATCCGAAAACTCCAGTTGTCATAGTTGGATCCGTTCAATCTTGGAAATGACACCAGTTTCTCTGACATGGTAGAACTTGATAAGGATTTGAACTTCTATGATTCTAGATCTTGACAGCTTCAGTGATCTGTGACTGGGCCCATAACGTATGGGAGTTCACCCATACCAATCAAGTAATTCAAGCGGGTTAAAGAGTTGAACAATTTCTTATTTATTGATGTTACTTCTACCACTGCTTGAACAAGAATGAACTACTCACTACAGATTCGCTAACACTTCTAACAATATATAATAAATGTACAATCGATTCGTACATTTCTAACAATATGACATTCGCGAAATTAGACTTTGTCCAATTTCGCAACCTCGAAACCGAAACTCTGGAAATTTGCCGGTATCTGAAGACAATCTTTGGCTTTGGTCGTTCCACTTCGTTTCAAATTATAGAAGAGTCAAGAGTGATCGGTACAGTGTTTCGCGTCGTGGTGTGCTTGATTGGGTACATAAAACCATGTGAAATTCTTAAGTACATTTGCTAATTAAACTTTCCCTTTCCCAAGTTAATTTTTCCGTGTACCATATTCCGTTCCGTATATTACAAAACGGACTAAAGTGACGTGAAACTTTCGATCGTTAAACCGGTTGTACAGCGTACTGTCGCTCCACCACCAGCCTTCCCCGAGCTGCCGAAGCCAGCGAGTCAGACCGAACCGTCAGGCTCATCAATTATATCAGGCAGCCAGCCACTGAGCATCGATAGAACGACGTCCCCAAGCCCGTTGTTGAACATGCAAAGCGCGTGCAGCTTATCATCGTCACTACGTACATGATCGTACTTGTTAAAAAAGCCTGTGACTCGATCGCAGAGCCAAACCAAACGGATGACTCGTCAACATACACAAAAAGCGGGGGAAGCCTAGGAAGTCCACCCGACAAAAAGCAACTATGCAACGACAGTGACTTAGAGCAGGGCGTGAATTCTCTACCATAAATGGCGAACGAACCCCACGAAACTCCACGTGCTCCAAACCTTCATCAGTAGCTCAGTAGACAAAGCGTCGATATCATGTGTCTGCAAGAAGTCGAGAACGAATAGCTTTCCTTGCCTGGCTTTGTCGTTTTTGCTAATGTGGATCACACGAGAAGAGGCACCGCTGTTGCAGTGAAGGAGCACATCCAGGTCACTCACATCGAGAAAAGCCTCGACAGCCAGCTGATTGCGTTGAGAGTGCACGGCACTACAATTTGCAACATTTACGCTCCCTCCAGCACTGCACAGCGCGCTACTAGAGAAGAATTCTTCAATAGCACCCTGGCCTACTACCTCCGCCACCCCACTGTCAACATCATTCTCGCTAACGATTTTACTGTGTGCTGCAAGCTTGCGACTCGTCTAGCCCGAATACAAGCCCGTCTCTCAAAACAGCCGTCCAACAGCTGCAGCTGCTTGACGCGTGGGAAAAGCTGTGTCCGCTTGACCCTGGGTTCACGAACGTCAATTGAAACGCGTAATCTCCCCTTGACCGTATGTATGTAAGGGCCGGCCTATGAAACAAGCTGCAGTCCGCCTACACGCACGTACAGACCACAAAGCGCTGACAGTACAACTCTGTCCCCCCCTACTAGGACACGAGCCCGAGCGCGGCTTCAGGACTCTTCGACCGCATCTTCTAACCGAAGACAACATAGTCGAGTTCCATTATATGTGGCAAGATTGAACTCGGCAGCACAGGCTAATGCTATATCCGCACTACGATCGAATAACATGTTATTCGCGCTTTGGTGTTATTCGGCCAATAACATGTTTTTCGAAGGTAATATTCCCATACATTTCTGACAGCCGAATAACACCTTTGAATAACATGTTATTGCGAATAACATGATACAACTGATCGAATTTGCTGCTCGACTGAAGGCCGAAGGCCCTGCGCATGTTTTCTTGCATTCAAGTGGTTGGTCATTTCACGTGTCCAATTGGATTATACGGCAATGTCATTTTTGATTTCCTATTCGTTTTCTATCGGATTCTTCAATCAGCTGTGTAGAACAACGGAGCTGAAAATTGGCAAGGTATACTTCATGATGGACTGTCGCATTTAATATTTAATATTTAATATTTAATGTTTAATATTTAATATTCAATATTTAATATTTAATACTCAAAATTTAATATTTATAAATATTTAATATAAAATATTGAAAATTAAATATTTAATTTTAAATATTAAATATTGAATAATAAATTTTAAATTTTCAATTTTAAATAATAAATATTAAATATTAAATATCAAATATTAAATATTAAATATTAAATATTAAATATTAAATATTAAATATTAAATATTAAATATTAAATATTAAACATTAAGTACCAATTTGAAGTATTAAATATTAAATAATAAATATTAAATATTAAATATTAAATATTAAATATTAAACAATATGTAAATATTAAATATAAAATATAAAATATTAAATATTCAATAATAAATATTAAATATTAAATATTAAATATAAAATATTAAATATTAAATATTAAATATTAAATATTAAATATTAAATATTAACAGGGTGTCGACTACCTGGAAAAACCTGGAAAGTCAGGGAAAGTCAGGGAATTTCATTTTGGACCTGGAATGTCAGGGAAAGTCAGGGAATTTTAATTGAGGTCAGGGAAAAAAATCACAAAACCCAATATTGAAAATTTATAGTGATTTTTTATTAATTCGAACAATATACTAAACTCACTTATGACAATGAAAGTCTGAACCAATTTTAATCCATTAAAAAAGGACAAATCAAGGTACTACCCAAGTAACCATGAAGCTATATATGCATGTAAAAAACACAGCCCTAAAAGTTGACTTAAAGAGGAAAAGGGCAATTATAAGACCGAATTAATGGTTCATTACTTTGGCATGTTGAAATAAAGCACCAGTAATGCATCGCTGCATTCGTACTGCTGATTTAGAGTATCGTTGGCTGACAGTTGATAAATAAATGCAACAACACATCGTTAAAACAGATCTAATGCAATTAGCATTTAGCATGCCGATTTGTGATTGATATATGTGCAATATTGTAATGCTTGGTGTTACTTGGGTAAAACGTCGGATCAGAACTAATATAACGTTTTAGCTGTTCATCAGACTTTATAGCCGATAAACAATACTTCGAGGCAGTTACAGTCGACAACCACTTCCACTATCAAGCTATAAAGCTTATTTTTTGTGTGGCCGTTGGCAGTCGCTAGACTAAAAGTATACTCCGGACCCTTTTCATGTTCTCTATGGTAATAGAGTTTGTTTCTATTAATCTCTAAGGAATAACAGCCACGTCCCAAAGCCACGTTGCTCAAATGGTCACTGTTGAGACCTGATCCATATTGTCCCCTTTAATATTTTAGATTATTTAGACGGTGTGGTTTTGTGTCGGAGTTGATTTGATTTTTTTGCAGTTTCCTTATTAGTAGCGTTTGAGTCATGTTCCCATCAACCAAGAAGTTCTGGAAGTTTGTTCAAATACTTAATCATCAATCGCGAGAGCAATTCCTTATCAAACTATGTTGTTGTATTTATGATATATGAAAAATTCATTAAATGCGATCTATCTTGATAAATTCAAATTGCTGATTAGTAACCAACTCTAATAAAAAACCTAATATATCACATTACCTATTGAAGAAAATGTAACGCTCAAATATATCTAGTGAAAGCAGTCGAAACTGAATCAAATGGCTGAAATAGGGCATGGTTCAGAACCGTTCAACAAACAATCATCAAACATGTTCAACCTCCAACCAACAACTAGATATTTCGAAGCATTTTTTTCTTTGTCTGTCATAGAGTATTTGGAAGCTTGTTAAAAGAAAACGCCGAATAGTATCTTTGTAGACCTGCGACGGTACTCCACAGTATCGGCATCATCTTCAAACAAGATTCTGTAGGTAACGTTTTAAAAACATTTCGTGAACTTCCATTTGATGACGGGCTTATAAAGTCATTAGTCGATCCTCAAGTCCTTAGGTGGACAAATTAATGGTCATGTAGAGAGAATGACAACGGATAAAAGCAACATATGGTCTCATGAACTACCCTCATGAACGTAGGTGGCGATGTTCTCAATTAAACGTTACTCGATACTCCAAAATCATGCTCGGATGCAAGTGGAAGATAAAGTTGTTGTCAATAATAATGTTTCATTTTCACATTCGCAGCTTTTGATGTTTATTAAACAACTTTATCAGGAAGTATTCTGGTTGATCTTTGAGAATTTTCTCCAGAAATTAATTCAGAATTCTCACTGAAACATAAAAAAAATCTCAAAGGATTTAAACAAGCTGTCTCGATAGTTTTTATCCTGAAGCTCCTCGATGGATGTTCAGTAGATTTTTTCAAAAGGTCCGCTCCAAAAACTTGGTAGATTGTATGGTGTTTACTCAAATTTGAATTGAATGTTTTCGTGAAGGGATTCATATAAAAAATATGCCAAGGAGTCTTTAAACATTTTTTCACGAGTTCTTAAAAAAACTCTATTAGATGTTCCTTATTGAGTTTAATTGCTTGTTGCAGTTGTCTGCCTTTCTATAAATAAAGCAATACTGAAACTCCAAGACCATTTTTGAAAGTCTTGGAAGAATATGGAAGAATAATAGTCTTTTAACCTTGTAACATAAAATCAATAAAATAAATGGAGTAGGTGTAGCTCCCCTTAGCATTTAAGACTAGTTATGCCACTACTCCATAAACACGACCTAATATTCTATGCATATTTTGGATGGGACCATTGCTTTACGACCTGAGTGTATACAGATCAAAATATTGAAAGTATTTCAGTGGTTAGAATATTTTGCTGTGCTTACTGTAAGTGCTGCAAATCTATGTGAGCTTGTGGGTATTGGGTATTATATTTTTAGAAGTCCAAAAACTCCACAGAGTGTGAATAAGAATTCTATACTTGAGAGCCAGTGGAGGTTTCTCGGTGTTCATGAAAATGCCTAATCCGTAAATTTTTTAACGGCATTAGAAGGATATCTAGAAACTTCCACGACTGTTTGGAAAGAATTCATAAGTTGTGTCAAAAGATTTCACACAAATTTCCTGAATAATAAGGAAAACTTCAACGATTTGAAGTAGTCCGTCAATAGTCTTAGAGGTCTATTGCGACTCCAGGGAGTCCGTGAGAATTCCCAATGGTGGATGAAGGCACCAGAAAAATTATAACTTTAATTGGAGCCAATTTTAGAAAGATGTGGATTATGAAAATCTTTCAGGAGTTCTGCGCATTTACTTGAAACTTTATGAACGACCGGAACTACCTACGATATTCTAAAAATCCTTAAAGTTCTGTTTCTAGATAGAAGTTAGGCTTCCAGTAGCTCAGGAACTCATATGGATTTCAAGGATTCATTCACTAAGAGATTTTCATACGCTTCTAGAAATTGAAAAAAAAAAACATTTCTCATACCTGGAATTCTTAGAGGAATGGTCTGGAAAGTCAGGGAAAGTCAAGGAATTTAATTCTTAAATTTGAGTCGACACCCTGATTAAATATTACATATCAAATATAATATATAAAATATTAAATATTAAATATTAAATGTTAAATATCAAATTTTAAATATTAAATAATAAAAAATTGAATATTAAATATTAAATATGTATTTAATATCATATATTAAATAATTGATATTAAATATTAAATGTGTAATTAATATTGAATGGTAAATAATTAATAATAAATATGTAATTAATATTAAATGTTTAATAATTAATATTAAATATTAAATATTTAATATAAAACATTGAAAATTAAATATTAAATACTACATAAATATTAAATATTAAATTTTAAATACTAAATATTCAATATTAAATATTAAATGTTCATTCGCTCAACATAATATGATCTGTAAATTTAATACAACAAAAGCTGTTGACAAATGTCTCATTTCAAATAAAAATATTTACAGGATTGGAAGAAAAAAATACATGCAAACATTTTTTAGAATTCCATTTTGATAAAATAAATTAAAATACACATACATGTGGACCATAACTACATATCTTCTAACTAAAACAAATGTCAAAAAATGAACATGTTAATTGTAAGTTCGAGAAATCATCCTGGTGGCATGTTTTATGTCTAGAGAGTGTAAAACAAAATATTTTGAAAAACCAAACAAATATCAAAAAATTACATGTTATCAGAAAGTCGTGAGAATGTAATACAAAACATCTTCTATCAATCAATAAGCTGTATGTTTAACAGAAACCTTTTCAAAACTTACTTCAAACACGTTATACATCAATTTTTAAATTCGGTATTACTTGGGAAACTTTCAAAAATAATTTTAAAATTCATAAAAAATAAAGCTAGATTAAAAGTGAATTGAATCCATAGTTAATAAAAACAAGAATAGATTTTTAGGATGCCTTACATTTTATTTGAACCGTCTAATTCATATTGACTTGAATATATTCAGCCCTTAAGCTATCTGCCTTCAACTGAATGCGTAGGACTGCGAATCCAGAGTTAACAAGTTTGATTTTCGGTTAAGTCTAGTATGTTTTCGAGTGGAAAACAATCTCGATTGCTTGGGCATAATGTATCCATTGTACTTGCCAAACAGGACATACACTTATGCAATGGCGGGCATAGAAAAGCTTTCAAATTTTAACTGAGAAAATGGTGAAGGATACCAAGTTGAAAAACGCGCCAGGTTCCACTTGGAATTTAGACCCGTAGAAGAAGAAAAAGATGAAGAAGAAGTGAATGCGTTTGAATATCTTTATTTCGTTTGAATCATTTTACTCTAGTATCTATTTTAGTTAGTAGTACTCCACGGTCCATTCCTAGCGAAACACAACAACGTAGTTCCGTGCCTGGCCTCGTTCACCTAAGTTGAGATATAAATGGAATGTGATGAATGGTTTTAGCTGATTTTGGCAACTAATACCATCTCCTCTGATGATGATTACGTGCGATATCATCCTGCGTTGTTTAATTGTTATTTTAATATAAAAATTGGAAGTTACTTCGTACATCCTCTTGTGGGTGAAACGACGGTGGGTTTCTTACTCTTAAAACCAATTATAATACTATCACTACCCGCAACTTGTGGTTTTCCGATTGGTGACCTTTTGAGCAAAACTGGATCTACAAAATAGGTGCAGAATAATCCGATCAACGATACAACCAAATAGGGGAGGACAACCAACACTGATGACACTTCCCATTGGGTCCAAGGACTAGACGCATCTAAATACATAAAATTATTATCGTCAGTAACATTATTTCGAAAATTTCAAAAATATGTTGCATAATAAACTGTTTCGGACTTACCCCAGTAAAAAGCCGTCGGTCGCTCCAAACGATAGCACTGAATATTTTTGGAATTTCCACCGTAGTTCTCGAGTTAGTTCGGGTTCCAGGAATCCTGTTTTCTTACGCTGAAGTTGTTCCATGAATTCCATTGTCACACTGTTTTGGCGATACAATTTTGTTTAACTTGAATTCACGTTGGCTCGTCTTGCAGCTGCTAAACATTGTATTATTTCTGATTCATCTTGACCTTCCAGGCTCCATTGATACTTTCTGCCTGTGTAATATTTATGGAATCCTCGACTTCACATCCCGTTCACCGGTGACGAAACCTAAGACAAACAATACACACTATTTTATATAGAAAGCAACATCAGTAAACAAGCTAATGAAATTACCTACTTGTGTAACCACAGTTCCTAGCCGATTTCCGAAGGAAAAATGAGCAAAATAAAATTTAAACGAAGCACACAAATACTTCTGGCTTTTTAGCGCACACTAACCACTATCAGTTTCATCCCATACTGAACTCACGCCTTCGGAGTTTGGTCCGCTTCTTGCAATTACGAAGAAAATAGAAAATTAATAAATCTCATTACCGCTGAACAGTTCTTTATCGCAAACAGATTAATTGTTTAATAATAATTGAATTCTAATTTGAAGAATCTCGCTGCATATTTGTAAACAAACAACAAACTGCTCGAAAAAATTTGGCGCTTGACACATGCTGTCAGCTGTCAAATAGTATTACCTAAAATGCTAGTGCGAACGGTTTTGTTATTCAGAAGTAACACCTTCGAATAACATGTTATTCAGCTGTAATCTGAACAAGGCATAAAAGCCCAAAATCAAATCGTTTTTCAAGTGGAAATCTCGAGCCGTTTTCGAGGAATTTCACGATGCGCATCAGCGTCGAAGCCGACGGGATCCCACGAGAGTTTTACCTCCGCATGTTCAACGTCATCCACCGTGAGTTGAGCCTGCTACTCAATGAAGAACTCGTCGGCAATCTTCCTCATGCTTTCGTGGAAGGCATTATCGTACTGGTGAAAAAGAAAGGCGGAGACAACTCTGCCTTTCGCTGCTCAACAGCGAAGCGATTATAAACTTCTCCCCGGCATATTCGACTAGAGTGCGTATTGCAAGCCCACCGAGTTTTGAGCGACGGACAAAAATGTTCGAACTCAGAGCGCAACATATTCCAAGCCACTCTCGCTCTGAAAGATCGGATAACCAGTATCGATCGGGTGCGCCATTCATTCCTTTTCGACACCATGCGATCGCTCGGCTTCAACGAGGAACTGATCGCTCTTTTACCAGTAGGTCTTTATCCCGACTACTCATTAATGGGCGCCTCTCTCGTTCGTTCGAGATTGCTCGTTCTGTGCGGCAAGAGGACTCGTTGTCCATGCACCCTTTCGTCATCTACCTTCATTTTCTGGTGTGCCGGCTCGAGCAAGTGTATGGGGAAGATTTCCTTATTGCCTACGCCGACGAAATCAGTGTCATCGTAACGCTCAAAGGTCACGCGCGTGGCGTAACATCCGTATGAAAGAGCTCCTGTCAGCACAACGATCTCAACTTTATCTCTTCGTCAACGGGAAATCAAAATTTATCAGCTGATGAGAATTGCCAACACCGTGGAAATCAAACACCCGAAAAACTTCAACATAAATTCTCTTTTCGCGCTCGTGTTGGCCCGACTTGGAAAATATTGCATCAGAAGCTAGCGTAAGTAATGGATGGATGGAGACGTCTCGTGTGAAAATTCTGAAACTGCTAATAAACTACATCTGGTTCGTTCATAATAATAATGATAAAATAAATGTTAACGATTAACATTTTTGAACTATACTATAACATTGTAAATATTAACATGATATTTTGACTAAATAAACTGAATTTCAAACCACAAAAAAAAACATCACAGTCAGTGATCATCCAAGAAATGTCTTATTATTTTGTAGCTTCTTAATGGTTTCCACCTCATCTGGTGTAAGAGGCAAATAACTTGTTGATCACTGCCTTTCATTCTAGCTGTTGTCAGCAGGTTATCTACCATTGCCCTGACAAGGTATTGTCTATCTTGCCCCATATGGTCAACTTGCCAAAAATGAAATGATTCGTTCTTTTATTTTAATACATTGAACTAATGTAATATTGTTGTTTACTCCAACCAGAACAAAAACAAAAAGGTGAAGAAAAACAAGATGACCAAGCTGGACAATCGTTGTCTGGGCTTCTCGGTGACCGCTGCCCCGGACCGTCTGAATGTCGGCGATCGCGACTACGGTGACAATGCCTAATCGGGCACGAACACCAAAAGGTAGGCAATCAAAAAGGGAAACACACATTTCCGTTGATCTGATCTGATCCCTTACATATTAAGAGCGGAACACAACTACATGCACGTTTGAAATAGGAGTTTTTTTTTTCATGCTAGGACACAGTAATAAAAAGTGCAGTGAGCGCTTTCGATGAAACAGGAAAGTTATGATGAAGTGCTTTCAATTTGCGTTTTCCCTAAAATAGGAAAAAAAAATAAAACATACATAAACAATAGTTTTGGCGTTGCATAGGACAAACGAAATAAATCATAAACGAACACATTTAGCCAAGAGAATAGTAAACAAAAATATATGGAATTTTAAAAGGACATACTACACAACAGCATTGAAAAAAAACATATATTCGGTTTCGGTTTTGCCCATCCAAACAGGAGGAATGTCGAGCGACATACCGCGGTGTAGTGCGATGTATAATAATAATAGTGAGAAAATTAGGAGTCAGTTTTGTCTATGTTTTCGTTAGTCATCCTAATAATACTTTTCATTGTATCACTGTGAATCGAATGGACATGATTGTATGGCGTTTTTGAATTACAAAGCACTTGTTCGGAATTCAAATGGCGGCGTTGTTTTTTTTTCGGGTGGTAGACTCAACTGATAACTCAGGGATGGTTTCAATTATTCTGTCGGCGTTTGACTTGTTTGCCAAAAACTCATTACAGGAGTAGACACAAAATCAGCTTATGGAATTAGTTATGGACAAACGAGCCAAAGTCCGACAAAATGATTGAAACCATTCCTGCACAGGATACGAAGATCACAAAATGTCAACGATACGTTATCTACACGACAGTTCCTCAAATCTTCAATCTGATTTGTTTATCTTCCTCACGGAGTGATTCAGCTCATTGTACTAGTCAAAAAAATTGTCGGATTGTTGTGGTTACTTGTTCGACCCACCGTAGACGTCCGATTGTTTTGTTATGGACGATTCTATCAGTAATTGATAGTTTAAATACGTTTTCTCCAATTATTTACCTTCTGCATGTTTGAGTTCAAAATCTTCTTCGAAATGAGGATCCTGTAGATTTATCAGTGCATTTTTTTCTTCTGCGTGATTTTGTGTAATAAATCAACGCATATGAAATGTTCAAAACCTCACTTGACCTTAGGATTAGGATAAAGATTGCCTCTCCCAAAGAAGAGACTTTCCCTGCTCTCATGATGCGCCCGAGTTCCGTTTACTCGATCTTTCTAGCATCATAGTATCGAAAATTTAAGCTAGAATGAGTTATCCAGAAGAGGCAATATAATTTATTTTAAAGTCAGTAATGCCATTAAACGGCAATTGTAGGTCCGTTTTCCACAATCAAACTTGTTGATTGTACACCCGTTCAAATATGTTGACTCAAGATCAGCGTCGCTCCTTATCGAAAGAACTTATTAGAGAAAGGTCAAATTTCAAGTTTATTAAAGTCAAATAATTATAAATTTATGCGCAATCATCGGTTCGTTTATAGATACATAGAAAACACATACGTTTGAAGTAGATCAGAAAACAAAACAAAAATGATATCTTAACTTTATTTTCTATTCACATTAGATGTGAATAAAAACAGATTTTTTTCCCAAAATAGCAATAAAAAATATTGATAATTTTGATTCACAAATCAAGTGAAGTATTGTTATGTTCAACCATACATTCTATATTTTGTTTTTGTTTAGACACAAATTTGACGTTCGTATAATTTTGATCTTAATACTGTTTGCTAGTGCAGAAAATTATGTTCCTCCTTTTAATTTATTAGTTTATTTATCATATAACGTCAATGTTTTTCAAAATATTACATGGAAATCAGAATATAGTTCAATTTAAATCATGTATCGTACCCAAATTAAAATATATAAAACCAATGAAATTTATAACTATTCGAATAACAGACAGAAACAAAAATTCCCGTTTATTGTCAGCGAAATGTGTGTTGTCCCGAGTCGATCCCGCCCAAGGGCGGTCTGTTAAAACAATTATATATTGTTAGGTAAGCGGAAATAAATCATAGAACCCAGTTCCGATAAGTTGATCAATGCAAAGGCGCAGAGAACTTTCGAAACAATAAGCTGTTACACACAACAACATACCTAGTTCTAAATAGAAACAATACAAAAATAAAACACAGTAACAATCGAAAACAAAAGATAAACCGGAAGTGAAAAGGAGTACCCACAAACTAGCCATTCAATCGCAGCAGCTGCCACTGTCGGGATGTTCGATTTTTGCCTAACAAAATTGACTTAATTGTTTTCTCCGGAATCACAGTAAGTTTCGGCTAACTAACGCCACTTTTGCAGAGACCCCAGAATTTAGTGCTGCCAAACAAGCGGCTTTGCAGATTTTGTTGTATCTAATTTCACAGCAGAAACCGTACAAAATCGTTGAAACGGGCATCACTGATTTAATCAGATTTGAATCGAATTCGCAGCAGGTTCTGCAGGTCTGTTGAACTGAAGCAAAGTCTTGTCTTTGGATGAGCATGCTACAGTAATCGTCGAGTAATCGTCTGTTAATTTCCATTTTTTTTTAGAACTGCGTTTGTTAACCTTTTTCTTGAGAGGTAACCCCTTCGAACTTTTGCGTTAGTTGAGGTACGCTATATTTGTTAGCTGTAAATGCAAATAAGCGTAGATAAAATATGTGAAAAATGGACCTGAAAACTAACAGGATATATGCTGCCGCTAACCGCAAGTCAGTCCCATATGTATATGGATGCCACATACAGACGGGACTGACATGCGATTAGTGGGAATATGGTTCTCCATAAAGTTGACTGAAATTTTAAATTAGAAGAATTCCGAGCCTCTTGAAAGGGGGCTTTCGATCGATTTAAAAGCCACTTCTAAGCATCTCTTAAGGACGCCTCTATGCCTCTCTAAGTACTCTTCCGAGCCAATAAAAAAACGTTTTGTTTGCCATCTTCGAAGGAATTCCTGGAGAATTTCCGAAGCTATTTGTGGAGAAATCTAGAAATTTATTCGGGAAATCAATTTGGGATTGGTTTGTAAATTCTTTTGAGTATTCCCTCGGAAATTCTTCAAGAATTTATTAAAAAATTCAAAATCACTAAGGATTTTCCAAAGCAATTCCTGAAGGAACTTCCAAAGGAATTTCAGGATTAATTTTCCATGGAATTTCCGAAGGATTTTTTAATTAAATCACTAAAAGAGTGTCCATAAGAATGATAAGTGCAATTTTCCAAATTATTTCTGGGGGAATTTCCAAGATAAGTACCCGAAGGTAATTCCGGATGAATTTCAAAAGGAATTTCCGTATGGATTTTTGAGAAATTTCCGAAAGGAAATCTAGAGGGATTTTCGAAAAAAAAGTGTATAGGGGTTTGTGAAGGATTTTTTTTTCAAAAGAATCTCTAAACTATTCGCGTAGTTTCGGCTTTTCAGTTTGTATATTTAAAAAAAAATAACCGAAAATTCAAAGCAATTCCTGATGAAATTTCCGAAAGAATTCCTAAACAAATTTCAGTAAAATATATGAAGAAATCTGCAAAGTATTTTGCTAAGATATATCCGAGGTATTTTCTGAAGATATTTTCGAAGATGTTCCTAAAGGAATTTCCAAAGAAATTCGTAAAGGAATCGTCTAATGCATCTATATTGGAATTTTCGGAACAATTCTTTGAGATGTTTTCTAAAGGTTTTGCAAAGAAATTTTCGAATCTTGGAGGAAGTTCCGAGGGAAATTCTGAAGCAATTCTTAGAGTTCTTTCTTTGGGGGAATTTCTGAAATCAGTTTCGAAGGATTTTCCGATGGAATCAATGGAGGAGTTTACACAGGAATACCTTGAGGAATTTCCGATGCGATTTCTGAAGGAATTTTGAGGTGAACTTGCGAAGGAATTCCTGAAAAAATTTCTTAAGTAATTTACGAGAAAAAATGTTGCCACTAATAATTTCTTTCGAAAAGTGTTTTTCGCAATATATACTTGTTTGAATCGATTATCGGCAAAAATCTATATATGGCACCTCTGGTAATTAATGTAAACAACTGGACAAATCAGGGAATTTTGTTTTTTATAGATGAGTAGACACCATGAAATGAAATGTTTTATAAGTGAGCATAAAAGTACATATTTCACAAACATGTGATGTATTGAATTCGAATGTTGTCATGGCACATGAGTTAGGACGGGATGCAGTGATATCTTTTTCAAATACGTCTATTTGCTAGGCTCAGACGTGTATACAACTTTACAGATCCACGACCTTTATGATATGTTGAAAACCCTTTATTATGATTATTATCAGTTAGTAAAAAGGGGATATACACCAACGTACTCGTGGTGACTCGAGGTTAGGTTGGGAGGTTAAGGATGGAGAAAGCTTAGGATTTGGGATCAGAGAATTTCAGCTGCTCATCCATGTATTTGGCCTCAAAGACGGTATTACGCGGCACCTTGAAGAAAGGGTTCGACTGGGAGTGATTACAATTTGTGGGATCAGAGTGTAAATTTATCCCCTGTGTTCGTCTTTTCGATATAATTTTATTATTAACCGCCGTACGGTTGAAAGGCGGACCCCGGCGATAATTTTAAGTTCAGCTAAGGTACCCCGGGGCAAGTGGGACCTAGAAAACAGGGTGTTCGAGGACATTAACCACGGATACATCTTTTCATGCTTCCATTGTTACGAGATAAACCGGCCAAGGGCTGAATATCTCGTTAATAAAGATTATAATAATAATTCCATTGTTGAAGTGTAGACGTGTTGGTCGCCATTTATTCAATTACAAAACATAGTGACATTGGCAGTGACAAGAATAAATTTAACTGTAGGACCCACTTACCCCTTCAAATGGGGGAAGTGGGACCTATTCTTTATACTGTCGAACGAAATTAATTTGAAGAGTGTTGATATAATGTTCATTGTTCTAATTATTTTTGAGTCGTAGTATTTTCAGATCATGGATGGAGGTTTATTGCTTGTCGGACTTTTGTTTTTGCAACAAGAAAGGGATTATAATGTTAGCAGATATGAAAACAAGAGTTTACTATTTAATTGTTGTCTAAGCTTACTTTCGAACCAAGTGCTTTAGGTGGAAAGGATAAGAAAATCTTTGTTCATTTTTCGTATGAATATTTCTCTATTAAGAAAACAAATTATTACATAAAACAGTACTTCGAAAGGAACGTTTTTGATTCAGGCGATGCGCAGTGCTGTAAATTTGTAATAGAACAAAATTGCCAATTTAGGTCTTAAGCACTTTATTTATCTAGAAATCTAGAAATCTGATACGAAGTTTAAAAACAACAAAACCTGTTGACCTATTGTAGAATAAATAGATTATTTGCACTGTAAGCGATAAATTTCGTTATTTTCATTGTTCTTTTTCACGCGGGAGATAATTTTCATAATGTAAAATACAATTAATAGACAACTGTACAATACTTCTTAACAACGAAACCATCGATATCAACTGCATTTGATTCAGATCCATATGATATTATGAGTGTCGAAATTATTTTTCACTAGGCAACAATCTAAAACAGGTAAATTGGCTCTATTGAAAATCTCGTTCACATATATCCCACTTGCCCCATGTATGTTAAAACTCAGGGGTAAGTGAAAATTGCAGATTTTGGCTTTATTTAAAACTTTTGAATCGATTTCCATGTCACATAGTTATTTAATCGCTCGCTTTCCACATCAATGATGAATTTAGAAACGACCATTTTGATGGAAATCCATGAAATTAAATTAAAAGTAGTAGCTTTTCCCAGTAGTTTGAAGTGGGGCTACCCCAAATGGCATAATTCCATTCGGCATAAGTCCGTTTGGCATAATGCCATTTGGCATAACGAGTTGAATAGCCAGGGGCCTTTTGGCATAAAGACCATTTGGCATAACGACCGTTTGGCATAATACAGGAAAATAGTCATAATGATTTTAGGGCCATTTGGCATCATGCACATTTGGCATAAAAACTAAAAGAATTATAAAAACTGTAGGAAGAAGCTCAATTTACATCTGTATTATTGCCTTTTTCTGGGCATATGCGTATTTCAAGGAATGATTTACTTATTCTCCTAATGGGTGGCAACCAAAAAATGGGATTATTGTTCCGTGGTTCATCGTGCTGCTTCTGATCCTGCTTATGAGTTGCTTCGTGGCTTTGGCATTACAATCACCTTTGTATACAATAGAGCTGAGTAGACCAAATAATGCTTTGGCAGTTTTCACAACATTTTCACGTTTAAAATGTTCGACCGTGTACTTTTCCCATGATCTTTGTTCGCTTGAAAAATTTACAAAGCGCGCCGCAGTATTTTTTGTTTCTACGGCATGTTGTGAGCAGTGTTGGAGTGAAAGTGTGTGTGTGACAATTCTTAAAGTCATATTTCTCTTGCCTTATTTCGGGTAAATGCGTACTTTTAAAGAAGGAGTCATTTACTCTTTTGCTTCATCCCGGGCAAATGCGTACCATGAAAGAAGGAGTCATCTTCTTTTTTGCTTCATCCCGGGGAAATGCATACTTTTAAAGAAGGAGTCATCTACTCTTTTGCATTATTCCGGGCACATGCGTACTTTTAAAGAAGGAGTCATCTTCTTTTTTGCTTTATTCCGGGCAAATTCGTACTTTTAAAGAAGGAGTCATCTACTCTTTTGCATTATTCCGGGCACATGCGTACTTTTAAAGAAGGAGTCATCTTCTTTTTTGCTTTATTCCGGGCACATGCGTACTTTTAAAGAAGGAGTCATCTACTCTTTTGCATTATTCCGGGCACATGCGTACTTTTAAAGAAGGAGTCATCTTATTTTTTGCTTTATTCCGGGCAAATGCATACTTTTAAAGAAGGATTCATCTTCTTTTTGCTTCATCCCGGGCAAATGCATACTCGCAATCGTAAACAATGCCTTTTCCTGCAAATTTCTCAACAACTAGGACCGCTTCCAGCTAACAATCACTTGAAACTGGTGGCGCTCCCTTCTATTAAACAGAAGTGGAAAATATCGCCAAAAGTCTTTAATCTTCCTGAAATCAGCAGAAGAAGTCAATGTTTACGTTTGCGGCTTTCGCCCTTATGAAATAACAATGTCAATATATTCGTACGATTAACCTTTTTTGTGCCAAATAATAGTATTGCTGAACGGCCCGTTGTATTTAATTTATTTTTCGAGGATTATGCCAAATGGTCATTATGCCAAACGGTCGTAATGCCAAATGGCCTCGAGGTACTCAACGAATTATGCCAAATGGTCGTTATGCCAAATGGCCTTTACACATTTAAATCGTTATGCCAAATGGCATTATGCCAAACGGCCTTATGACATTATGCCATATGGGCTTCCCCCGTTTGAAGTCACGATCAAGTAATAGCATTATTATGGTGCCGGGGCGCTCCTTAGCCGTGCGGTAAGACGCGTAGGCTACAAAGCAAGACCATGCTGAGGGTGGCTGGGTTCGATTCCCGGTGCCGGTCTAGACAATTTTCGGATAGGAAATTGTCTCGACTTCCCTGGGCATAAAAGTATCATCGTGTTAGCCTCATGATATACGAATGCAAAAATGGTAACCTGGCTTAGAAACCTCGCAGTTAAGAACTGTGGAAGTGCTTAATGAACACTAAGCTGCGAGGCGGCTCTGTCCAAGTGTGGGGATGTAATGCCAATAAGAAGAAGAAGATGGTGCGTGGGGTGAATTCGTTGATAGTTGTGCTCTCTTACCATCCTCTTACCCCGTATTTTCACTTGCCCGGGGTACCTTACCATAAATTCTATCACTCCCAGTCGGAGATTTGTGAACAGCTTCGTAATGAAATTCATCTGCGAAGCAGATTCGAACAGCACTCGGCATAGATAGGGAGTGCTGGTCAAGACAACTGCCGGCAAAAGCAGAGTCTGCTTCTCGGTGTCACCAGCCCTGGCAGAAATAGTGTTCGTTGAATAGGGGAGGAGAAGACCACCAGATGTCATCGAGAAAAAAATAGAATCATTGAAATTTCACACGGTGTGGTATAGGAAATGAAATATTTTTTTGTTATAAAAAAAATAAAGTTGTTTTTCAAAAAAAATCTTGGTTTAAGGGGTTAGAATTTTAAAAGCACACAAAATAGACATGATATCTCGATTTATATATATTTTTTATCGAATAGGACCGTTACAAATATTTCATTAACTTTTTGTCCCACTGGTCTCCGAGAGGTCAAGGGGGGGGATAATAAAAAATAAATATTAAAATGATAAAAATCAAAAAACTCCTAGGATTTGTTAAAGAATGTTTTGAAAATCCTCAAAATTATCCAAATTTTATTTTGTTGCCCCCTCAAATTTTTTTCACTTATAATGCGTTTTCCGACTAGGACTCTTCCATAAAAAAAAATGTAACATGTCTTGTTTTGACTTGTTTTACGTAAACCCTAATTTTTAAAAATTATTTGTTTATTTTTGTTGTTGCCTCGTTGCCTGTTTTCCCGCTTGCCGGACAGTGGCAACTATATTGCCACCAATTTTTCAATGTTTCTGAACTGTTTAATGTATAACAAACCTACATTTGTGTGTAATATCATGTCAACATTGTGTCCTATTGTTCTTTTTGTTAATTTATTATTTAGATTCGTCTGCTTTATAAAGGGTTAAAGGCTTCACACTTCTTAAAGTATTTCTCAACGGGACACTGTTTGTCTTCGTTACGTTATGTTTGCACCTCCCATGCAGTATGGTAGTAATTGTTGATCAAATCTTGATCTATGATAACTGCTTTTCGTGCGACAAGACTATTTTGCAGGTTGAACCGTTCTAGTACTGGATCCTCTTAGCGATATCGATTCATACCCGTGATAAATTTTGCTTTGAACGAGCAGGTACTACTCCTCATATGATCTCTCGAAAGTCGGCAAAGAAACTGGCTATGGTGGAAGTCAAAAAGCAAAGTTAATTTTTTGAGGTGATAATTATTGTCGACACCTCCCATTTAAATAACACTGTCGTCTCACGTGATATGTGCTTCGAATTCGACTATTATCGAGTCATTAAAACTGCAGCAATTCAGTGAATTTTTGGTCCAAAGTTTTTCATGTAGAATTTTTTAATTCGTTTGCTATACCTATTGTTAGACGCAATGGAGCATGATCTCATATAGTGGATAAGCATTTTGAAAGGTTTTCAAAATCATAAGTCAGTCGTTTTGATAATTTATCCTTAGATTTGACAAATATAAAATGGAAGAAATGTAATTACATCTATCAAAGGTAGATTCATATTTTTTCCCTAAGCAAATCAGTGACTGCTACTTACCTGTACGGTACGGTGAAATTTTGCATAGGAATTTTTTTCGAGGAGATGAAGCTTTTGAGCACAACCCGTTTTTGAAATTCGAAAAGTTTACCCGTAATGCTGGGTAGACACCTTTACGTGGTGTGTTACGGGGTAAGATCTACCACGGTTACATTGCCAGCTACAGGCAAATCCTGACCCAACGAATACCTTCCTCATTATCCAACTCCGTGGTACTTATGAGGCTGTCGCTAAGTAGGTGGCCTCTCGTTAAGTAAGTACTACATCAACACTTCCTTCCTCTCCCTAGTTACGGTGAAGATGGGTGTGGCCAGGAGTAGTAATCCTCAGGCTTTTGTTATTTTTGTTTAAGACTGGAATCAAGGACCACTCCCCTTCTTGATTTCTGATAGCATTCTAGATAAGGATCTCAAAAGTAAAACATGAGTATCACTAGTGTTCAATCTACGAATTACACCGTAACAATGCTAATGCTAATGCTTAAAACCCGTTTTTGAAATTCGAAAAGACGATTTTTATTGGCACCCTACCGTACACATTTATCAGCGCGTATTCCATTTCTGAAGTCATGTCATGTAACAAAAAGGCCTTTTATCTATGAGTAAAAAGAAAATCTATGAACGATAAACTTTCAAGAATCTAATTCAGATGTTCAAACTTTACATGTTAAGATTACTAAGAACTTCCATAGTGATTTTCATTATCGAAAACACATAATTCTTCCAGTTGCAAATTGATTCTTATTTTTGCAGCTTGTATACCGTATTTTTTAGTGATGTATGTGATTTCAAAAATCATTCTCCAACAAAAAGACCAAAAACAATGGCTATCTTTTGCGGACAGATAGTGGCAGCAGCAGCTAAGATCCAAAATAACAATATGAGCTTCCACCACAGAGACCGAAAACATTGTTGAAGCAACATGAAGGGCAGAATTTTGGCGCGTTACACGTTGAAACATAACTTTTATGCTGGCACATTGATGATTGATTGATTGCTATTGTTCGTTTTTTTTCATTGGATTGGAAAAGAAATTTAGTAGTCAAGAATAAAACATAGACCGAGAGAGGGAAACCTATTGTTCAATCCCCCATCGTGAGGATAGCTGATGGATTATTCTATTATATTACACAGAAATAATTAAACACACTTATTAAACTTGCTGATGATGATTATGATGCTGATGCTGATTGCAAAACCCAATATTGATTGATCGTTTTACTGTATTTGTTAAAAAAAATAATAAAAAAAATCAACTGATAAAAATATTACCCTTATTATACACCGATCATTTTCCTTTCTATTGAAATGATGTTTCCTTGATGGCGTCGGACGCGATGCGGAAGAAAAGCAGCGCACGGAAGCGCAATAAAAAACTTGAGAAGTAAAAAAAACAGTAAAAGTAAGAAAAAGAACACACTGTAATTAAGAGCGAGAACTACAGAGAAGAAGTTAAACTACTACAAGAACAACAACAGAAAATGATAATTTACATAATTTCGTATATAAAAAAGGAATAAAAATTAGAAGTTATATATCCTTGAAAAAATAAAACATAATTGCGTAATGGCTTCATCGCTTGAAATGGAAACGAAAGAACACCCTGTACACAAAAACACGTGCTCAACTCGAGTGCTGGGGAACTAAAAATACACACCGTAACGGACCGCGCGCATCGTAGATTACTCCATTGTTCGGCAATCACGAGTGTCCACACGGTTGCGGGCGGTCAAATAGGGAAGACGAAGAACTCATGAATGAAATTCCAAAATATAGGGCCCGTATTTGACTATGTTGCTTCCATTCATCAATAATCTTGTCTTTTGTCCAATTAGCAGACGCTTTTGTGTGATGATGTCTTCCCACGATCAATAGTTGTGACCATGGTACTTTCAATCGTAAGTAATGTTGCTATGGGAATTGATGTAGACAATGTTCTATTGCTAAAATAAGTTATCTGTCGCTATTAATATAAATTTTCTGGTAACTGAAATATATTCAACAATAGGAAGTTCCTCTAGAAGTTGAACAACTACAATAGCAAAACAACATGACGAGGGAAAAATGGGACAAGTTTCTACTCCCAAAAAGGACCATCAGCACATGGACCTTACGGAATCAACTATGAAACCCTGAAACTGATAGAACGACAATTGGAAATAATTACGGCCATAACACAAGATACAATCACTGTGCTACAGTGCACGCACAGTGTTGCATTTTGCCGATTTCGTGCGCTTAGCATAGCATAGCATCGTTTCTGTTGATTTTTTCGCTTTGTTTCTCGTTTGTTCGGAGAAGATGTTAGATTTGAAAAGCACCTTCTTTGAGAAAATCTATATAGGCCTATATAGTACGAGATATGTGCAGTTCTCTGTGGAAGATCCCTTAAAACAGTTTTTTGAGCATAACTTTTTTTTTCTATGTTTCTTCTACAAAGTTGTTTGGCTAACAGAAATACACGTTTTTGTAGAACATTGCGAAGCTCTATCTTTTAAAATTGAAAAGTTATTTGAGAAAATGTGTTCTTCCTAAGGGTATTTTAGAATCGTGTAACTTGTTCCAGCGCAAAATGGCCCACACAACTTTTTAGTACACTGAAACTGCTGTATGTTTACTCTTTTCTAGCGGTTAAAGCTTGTGTTTAAACAGGAAATTACACATGAGTTTGTAGCGTACTACGCAGTACGCATTCGATTAGTTGAACTAATGCTCTCGGGTGAACAGAAAAACCCATCTGTGTTTCAAAGTGAGAAGATGTAATAAAGTACTCAGTTCGATCTGTGACTGCAAAGAGAATAGTCGTGTTTGTTTTTACTATTGAAGACAGGATACCCACGGAGTCAAATAGTTTAACCTTTTAGTAAACGGTTATACAAGAACATAATAGGTGGCGACGAAGGTAAATCGGATTATTTAAGTCAAACGGAATATTTCTTGTAGCAAAGAAAATTCTAGCGTGAATATGTGCGGCAAAGTTAGCAGAGTGTAATACTTGGAGAAACTTGTGCTTAGACGGTGTGCAGTTGACTGTTGAAAAGAGTGATTAAGTACTGCAGTAGAGTCATTGTGTTGAAGCATATTTGATTTGTGAAAACTTGACTGGTATTTCGAACGTATATCTTAAGAATTTTATTCAACTCGTGTTTCCTTCTATTGTTCACAGCGGCCGGTAGTGTCCATATCTTGGTGGTACAAAGCCTGCAATACATCAGTTAAGTCTATTGTGTGGCGCACAAAGACCGCGTCTCCATTATCTGCGAGTTCAGCGGCACAGCGAGAGGGGATCAGAGATTCCTAGTGAGTGAGCAGTGAGGATACAAGTGAGTCGTGAGTAAGGCCTCCGGCTGTGACTCCATACTGTTTAAGCTCAAAGGTTGCTATCGACTGTGTGAGTGCATCTGCATATAAATCACCTCCTCAACATTGACCGTAAGTCTGCTATTCCTTTTATTGATATTTAATTTAATCAGAATCAGTAGTGAAAAAATGCCATCATTCGGTACATTGGATCACTATGTGAAAGGATCTTCATTTACCAATTACATGGAACGTCTAGAACACCTCAGCTCGTTCAACGGCTGGACGGAAGGAAACTAGAAATCTCGCTTAACTTTTCAAAAGGACCTAAGTAACATTTTTTTCATGAATTAATTTGATGAGGGTGCTGTGCTGTACAGAGGTTAGACAAAAAGGTTGAGAAAGGTAAATTTATGACAAAATTCATATCAGCATAACTTTGCGTATAATAATCCGATTTTGATAAAACCAGGACCATCAGAAGCGGATACTCTTCTAGTTTACTGTCCCCCTGCAAAGTCTGAGATTGGTCCTTGGCCACCGGAGATGTTCCGGGTTTTCCGAGAGTATGTTCAAGATGCATTTTTTCCACTGCTTGTCATTTTATGTGACATTTACTTTCATCATGTTTTATGCTTTCTCCAAACACTAGAACTAATATGCCGACCAATGGTGGCTGTAGATCGAGAATCCATCTAAACTACGCAGAGACATGGCCATTTCCGTAAAAACGGTTCCGGAAACATGATGAAATGATAACAGATCGGAATAATGCAAATATGAGTATCTGACTTCATGGCTTTGCGAGACGATGACTACAGAAATATTTCCAGAATGATAGTGTCCACTGCCACCCTTACAGCAGGTTCCATGGGCCTTCCAGGAGGGGCCGGTTTTGGCGCCATCTGGAACCATGCATATATGGGTGCCAAAATTCATGTTTTTTCAAGACGATGAATGTAGGACCTTTATTAAAGATACATGTTGAGGACTGTAAGATTCCCTGGCCTATTTGTAACAGGTTCCGGGCGTTCTGCGAAAGTGAAATTTGTTCAGGGAGTATGACCAATCCCGCACCGTTTTTACGAAAATGGCCATATCTCTGCGTATATCTAACGGATTTTCGATCTGCAGCCAGCATTGGACAGAATATTAGTTCTAGTTTCTGGGGAAAGCATAAAACATGATGCCAGAAAACGTCATATAAAATGACAAGCAGATGAAAAAATGCATTTTTAACATACCCTCGGAAAACCCGGAACATCTCCGGTGGCCAAGCGCCGATCCAAGATTTTGCCTGGGGACAGTATACTAGAAGAGTTTCCGCGTCCGATGGTCCCAGTTTCATCAAAATCGGATCATTCTACGCAAAGTTTTGTTGATTTGAACATCCACAAATTTTTGCCTATCTTAACCTTTTTGTCTAACCCCTGTATCTCCAGTGGCAAAAAGGAAGGTGGTTTGATTTGCTCATATGCCATCGCGTACGGAAGGATTTTCTATCGACGAGTACTGTCTCCAAATTTCTAATATGACATCAGCATTTAGTCGGATAGGATTCTTATTACACAGTTCTGTTTTCTTATTGCGTCCGTCTAGCAAATCAAACCACCTTCCTTTTGCCAGAGAAGATATATCAGCTTCCACACTGATATTCTTCCCTCCCCTTCATACGGGAGCTTGGCAGAAGGAAGATCGTGCGATATGTGTCATCACAAATATTGCCCTCCGCTCGCTTTCAAATCGACTTCTATAAAAACATTCATCATGCCTGCCGTATCCTAACGGAACTTATCAATTCTATACTTTCGCCTTTTAATTCTATCATGAACATGTACGTCTAAGTTTGGAAGATGATATTAGCATTTCCATATCATTGTAAATCGTTTAACTTCACGTAGAAGTAACACACTCAAAAATCATTAATTAGTGCACCTGAGAAGGTTAACTCAGGTAGTGTGGGGATGGGATCACCTGACCCACTAAAACCAAAAGCCTTTCGCCAGTCCGTATCCCCCGGCCCGAAATTAAGCAGTACATCAGGGGAGGACTATTTAGAGGGATCGTAGTATGCTGAGCTAGAGGCAGGATGCAGTGTTTCTAACGTCCTGTCAATTATCAAAATTTTTTGATATGCCCTCATCTTTAAAAAAAACTAAATGTGCGATTGGGTGACTACCAGGACCTAAAGAAGAATGGATCTCTGTGCATTATTATATTGTGGATGAACCTGGACCATTTGGAAGTATGAATAATGGATCAAGGCATATTAAGCTGAGTAGTTGGTATTTCGAATTACGGCTCCGTCGGCGACCATCAACTTTCAAGAGACAGATATGTAGAGAAACGTTTAACCTATATTTCTTATGATTCTCAAGGATGTGTCGGTAAGTTGTAAGATTTTCTACTCTTAGATGGCACGGCTTCATATATTGTCTAGCAAGGTATGTGTATTAATTTTTCATATATACATTAATAGTCATTAGTGCGTAAACTACTCAATCAATAGGTCGGTATCGATCGCATACATAATTGCTACTGCACCCACATTATTGTTGCGGTTCGTGGGGTGGCAAGCTACAAATGATATTATGCCTGTACGATCAATGAATCAATGAATGTTTCTTCCCGACACATCCTCTCAACGAGGTTGTCCGGGGTTGTATCCATGCCGCTGACAAGCAGCATGGCATGGCGTTCAACATCGAATCGCGGGCATGCAAACATAACATGCTCTGCCAATTCTACCTCACCTACACATTCCGGGCACTCCGCAGAATCTACGAACCCGAACCTATGCAGGAACTTTTTAAAGCAGCCATGTTCAGACAAGACCTGTGATAGGTGGGTTGACCTAACCATGCTTTCTACTAATCCAATTCCCACTGCAGTGTCCCATACTCTTTGCCATTTGAGCAACTCTCTGGAGCTGCTCTCTTGACACGTCGCACTTGCACCGAGTCCCTGTCGTTGGAGCACCCTACATCTTCCTCCAAAAGTATGTCTATCGGCATCATCCCAGCAATGACGCATACCGCCTCATAACATGTGGTGCGGTATGCGCTTGCAACCCGCAGACACATAAGCCGGTGTACCCTGATTAATTTCTTAACATTGCACCCGGCCTCTAGTGCTTTGGACAATGCTGGTACGTCGTATCGGATAATAGACAATGCTACACTAATGTTTTTTTTGTGAAAACTGAAATATTAATTTTGTTGCTACCTAGATTCGAACTCCTGATCTCCTGATTCAATGGCCGCTGCTCTGTCACCGTCACTTTGACATATGTAAATAACAAAGAAAATTATGGACGTGCTTCTTCGCATACCCTATAGGTTTTTTTTACTAACGCTATTTTCAGATTCATTCATTCATTTAATCGTTAGAAAGAGGCATACATGCTGCTTTTAACACATAAGCTTAAAAATTATGCTTTTAGCATTATTTCAACCATTATTCAAATATCTATCAGCATGTTCTGTAGGCTAACTTTTATGCCTCATCAATCGCTGAAATTGTTTTTAAGCAACATTTTCTCGATTTGTATAGATGCTACTCTGCTGCTACCCAAGCAACACCTCTTGTTTCTCAGTGAGTAACAACAACTGTGGTGTGACTTACTAAAGGTCTGACTTATGCACAACTCGTCGTATTTGGAACTCCTTTGTGACACAAAAAGCGCAAGAGGTGGAGCCTATTTGCAACATCTTGGGGCTACAATGAAAATAAAAACACAAAAACCAACCGGGAATTGAACCATGGACCTTGGGATTTGCAATCTTCTGCTATAACCATCACACCATCAATTCTATTTGGAGATTTTGCTACAAGTGCACTACATAAACAACAAAGTCATTTGTAACTTCATTGTACCTTATACGGAAACATGCAGAGGACTGTCAAAAATAAAATACTGCTCAGCTGAGCTCAAAGTGTTTTGCAACATATCAGAAACATTGTCGTAACAGCAATGAATCGAAGTGTTATTAATTCTGCAACTTATCTGTTTTGTTTCTGATATGAAACACATTGAATTTTAAACCACCCAAGAAGTCAAATGGGTAGAATATTGCTACGCCACTTAAACGGAAATGAAACATTCTGTTTTTCTGAAACTTGGAAGTGGCTTTAATGTGACTCGATGTATTGCCAGTGTCTTCAATGCAATTTATTAGGAACCAACACCTATTTGAAAGATGTTGCGCGTGCTGCCTGGGAATCGTTTAACAGTAGCCGTCAACAGAAATATCGCTTCTAAATGGCTTGTTTTCTTACACTATCTGCTAGCATTAATGACAGCGCTTTGTCAGTTGCTATAAGAGCAGGTGAGCTGTGTAGCTGCATTACAGAAATCAATAGCTCATACACAGCTCCGACAACAAAAATCAAAAGTAAACATTGCGGTTTTGACGTTCCATACAGATAAGCTATTAAAAGAAGCAGTATAAGGTTTACTTAAACGTTGTGTAATCTTCAAAGAAACAAAAGTTGCCTAAACCCTTCGTTAGTTCATTTATAGTACCATTACGCTGTATTGTTAGTGCTATAACAACAGCGAAAATGTTTTCATTGTGAATGCTACTCATCGTAATATGGGAAGTTGCTAACAAGCAACTCAATTACACACTCTAAATAATCATCATGTCATATTCACGTGAAAACTCACGTAACTGATCTGTCTTGAACAAACGACGATTGTTACGTGACGTTAGTAATGTTCACCTGAAATTCACGTAACTTTTAATAAAAATCTTGGTGAATATGTTTGTATGTACTCGTAAACAATTTAAATGAGATTGTGTTAGTGTTATTGCAACTTCGGCATTTGCGGAAAACCAGCAGTGTAAACAATCTTCACGTCAGATTTACCTGAAAACAAATATGATTCTCATCCACCATACTTTTCAAGTGAGAGTGACTCGACACTCACGTAAGAATGAATGACACAACCTAAACATAATTACGCTTCGCCGAGGTAAGAGATATTTCAAGTGCCACTAGGCGGGGGTTTTCCGAGCCTGCATGTTCTCTTTTTGGAAAAAAATATCAACGGAAGTCGGATGAAATTTATCAGATTCGGTGAAAAGTGATATGGAAAAAGATAAAGCGACATGTAGCCTAGAACTACAGTTTTTCGGTAGCGTTAGTATAAATTTTTTTTTTATTCCTCTATTTATTTGATAGGCATTCTGTGTTACTTGACCGCTACTGTGCCGAGATCTACTGTGTATTCTGCAGCCAGAATCCACACAGAATCTATTTTTAGATTTTTCCATTATTCATTGTTGTTGTCGTTGCTGGTCCATCTCGTCGTGAGTCCATTGTGTTCGTTTTGTCCATGTCGTGTATCCAATGATCGTTGCATTGCCGGTTGCCATTTATCCGGGTAACGTGGAGGAATGCTTCCGAGAAGAACAAATTGTCAGTCGTCATCAAGCAGCCGTGACGGTGAGGCGTGCACCCCAATACGCCACCGCATAGGCTGCGCATCCGTCGACTGACGAGGGTTTTGGTGGAGGGGCTGGGAATCGAACCCATGACCATTCGCTTGAAAGGCGAACGTGTAGCCAACTACGCTACGGGACCCCCCTTAGTATAAAATTTCTATTCCAGATTTCAGTTTTCGAGGGTTAACTTTTTGATTGATTTAACAGCGGAATAAGCAGCAATTTTCGAGAAAGACACTAATTTCATCATTTCTCAACAAAAATGATAAATTTCATTCGACATTCGTCAGTAACTTTGATTTGTTCTCCAGCAGTGTTTTTGCGGTAACTCCGAAGCGCAATGGCCAAATGAAAGTACTCCCTGTCTAATGATAAAAACATCATTCTGCATCAAATGCATTTCAACGCATTAAGCACAAAGCGAAAAGGTCTCCTTTTTACGGCTGTTGGCAGTCACTATTGTATTTTGCATAGATTTGAAAAAAAAAATTGTAATACATTTCTAACCATGTAGTGGTTACATGATGTCAAGTAGCTTTCACTAAAAGTTCACGTAACTAGTACGTAGAAATCACGTAAAGTTCACCTGATCAAACACGTAACTACTTTCAAACTTCACGTCATTAGTACTGGAAAATCCAGTCAAATTCACCTGATAAATCACGTAACTCAACGAAGCTAAATTTTGTTCAGGTTATGCCATTTCAGGTCACTCTTACGTGAAAAGTATGGTGGATGAGAACCGCATTTGTTTTCAGGGAAGTATGACGTGAAGATTTTTCAGAGTGGCATACATGAGCTCTTAAGGACATAGTTGGAAGAGTACCATGATGGCAGTCAATATGGCACCGGACCTCCCACGGGTCAACCCCCACACCTCCCGCACTCTTCTCCCACCAACATTCGAATGCATCGAACAGCATCGAACAAAAGTTTAATATTCAAATTACAAACCTGTTCACAGCATATTTATTCACTTCCCGTGATAATGAACATTGAATAAATCAAGTTTTTACTCACTTCTCCGCACATGAGCAGCCCGAAATTTTGATAGAATGCAAATTAAACATCACTTTATGAAATCACTCACTCGTTTAAACCGAAAACTTAATATAAACTGCTATTTTTGCCCAAAAAAAAAAACGATTAAAAACTGACCGCGGAGCGAATGTAAACACCGGCAGCGACAGCAGCAAACAAATAATTAGGGTGGTTCAAAAAATAATTTTGCTCCGCCGCGCTCAGTCGATTATGATTCATAATTTGGGTGTCATCCAATGGTTTGGGTTGGTTTGAATAGAGGCTTACCGTGCACAGGTCGTTTCAGGTTTGTATGACAGTTGATATGGCGAGGTTGAATTTTACATTATTTTGATTGTGGCACTCCGTCATTGGGCGCTGGCGAGGGGGAGACCATATGACTGGATGAAATATTCAAGAGCTCCATAGACAATGGACATTGAATCGTCGTTCCAATGGTTGGGAGTCGATTTCAATCGAGGTTGCGAATCTTTAGCATGATAATTAGGCTTCTCAGAAGGCATCAGTGAAACGTGTAATTCAACAAAATAGCCAGAACTTGTTTGTGATATCTGTCGCACCAGGGGCAGATACTTCATACAAAAAGTGTGATATTGTGGTGAGCGGGGTATAAAATGTGTTACATAATTAATGAATCTTTCCTGCGGTGCGGTTTTCGTTCAGTGAAGTCTCTGGAATGTTGCTACCAGCTATGTGGGTTCTCTTTTCGCCAGCGTTTGGAGGGGAGGCGTTGTAGCCAGATGAAAGGTTTAGTTTCTCATACTAGTTTTCATACCAACTTGAACCGGCTAGTGTTCAACCAGTTTTTGTTCAAATCGGTTTTTGAAGGACACTCGGAGCATGAAACGGAATCGAGTGAGCGTGGTGGAGTTGGGTCGTTTTTTGAACCACCCTACCAATTTTTTTTTATAAATACGACACCAATACTACTACAGTATATGACAGTTTTTATTGTACCAATACTTTCAAAACTTTGTTTTGGTACTCAACCCACCTTCACCTTAATCGATAAGCTTTGTTGCTAATTCAGACAGAGCTGTTTTATGACTAGGGTAAATCACTACTTGTACTTGGGCCTATGGACCCGGTTCCCGGCTCACTGCACAAAAAACTAATGATTTATACTGTTTGGAAGCCGTAGGTTTATGATTGATAATTTTTAAAAAGTCTCCAATTTATTTTTCACAATACTCAATACTTTTCCATCACTGGTTTTACTCCTGATTGATCCAATTGTAAAAAATAAAAATTTAGATTTCAAAATTTCGCTCTCCGATGGCACACCACTGAGCCGGAGTGATTCTTTCCACTTTTACAAAACGGTATCATCGAATAAACACCTAGGGATAGGGACACAGCAGGTATTTTCGTCTGTTCGTCATAGTCTCGAAAACCAATATAAGAGACGCTTTTTTTTGTAAAACTCATACGTACCAAATTGTAAGCTCAGGAGAAACGTTCTGCTATAAGGCAATCCATAAGACAGCTGCGAACAGCTGACGATTTTTGTTTACATTGATTTTTTGACAGATTCTGAACGGACTGACAGAACAATTCAAAAGAAATTGTTAAGCGCGGTTTACACCAGAAGTGAGTTCCGTTCAACTGCATACAACTGATTTCGATTGTCAGTCCTATCGCTGAATGTCCTCATGGATAGCCTAAATAATAGTGGAGTTCTAGCAAATGTACGTTGCTTTCGTTGGTTATAGTCCTTACGACGATGGACGGAAATACCTGCCGTGTCCCTACCTGGAAATCGTCACAGTGCTCGATACAATCATTGCTTCAAGCTTTTAATTACCACACCATAATTCTAAACACACGCACTTCATTCTTATCACTAGAACTTATATAAACATACTAGAATACATTTGAAAATGTATTCTCAAACCGAACAAAAATTCACCTCGGCCCAAGAACTTGAAAGCTGCATAAACGATAAAAGATGAAATATATTCGGCACAAACTGACTAGCTGATAGATATTTGGGTAATAGTGGGTGAAGTTTAAGAGATTATTTGCGGAGGCTTTTCTTTTATTCAGCACTGACTGCTTTTTTCAAATATTACACAGCCAAAGGCTAGAAGTTGAAGCTTTTAGCACCGAAATTGTTAGTTGGGTTTGGCATACATAATAGACGTGGCTCGTAAAATTGAGCTTATCGTCGATCATTACGATCATTATTAATAACCTCACGGAGTTAAATACAACTACAAAGAGATTGGAGTGCCACCGCAAGTCACTTTAAATAACGTGTGCACAGTCAAATTGCATCCAAAATTGATAAAAATTTCAGAGGATTATTAAAATGGCAAATGTAATCGTTTAAACATCGGGGGGCAAAAAAGTCAAAATTTGAATCACTCTAGTGCGCAAGTAACTACAACATCTATATCCCCAGTATAGCGGGAATATACTTAAACAACTTAAAGTGGTGTCCTCTACCGGTTTCGGTCTGCTTCAAGATTTACATTTCAAACAGCTTCCGCGAGGGATCGATATAAAACGTACAACAGCATTATTGAAGGTGATTCCCCCAGTAATTGAAGAGGACAAGAAAGAGTATTGAAAAACGCTGGCAGAGAAGGAGACGTCCGATACCGATGAGAACAAATGAATAATTCTTGAATTTCTTTAAAAATCTTTTAAGGCTGTAAAACATTCCAGCGAATAGTTTAAATTTCAGTTAAAATTTGACTTTCGATGGCGATTTCTCTAATTAATAATTGAAAATAACCCTGCTCCGGGGCATGGTTTGACAGTTTGATAGTTAAACTTGTTCGCGAAAAAATTGGCGCCAAACCTAATTTGTTCCAAATAACTATCAATCTGTCAAAACTCAAAATTTCAAACATTTTAACCCGTATGGGAAAATATCCACTGAACTGATAAATTTTAACGAATCACTTATGTCTTATTCCGTGTGACAGAAATAAGAAAATATAAGAATATTCTTCTCACGGAGAAAGTGAAAAAGATAATTAGCTTTCTGTTTAATCCTTTCTGAAAATTTTCAAATTTTATTCTTTCCAATGATTAAAAAATGTTGGGGTTGTATACAAGACACGACCGCTCGACGTAAACTACGTAAAACCAAATATATTAAACTGAACCAATTATTCCTCTCTATATAGAAGAGAAGGAACATTCCCACCGACACTACTACCCCGCTTTAGCCGCATCTCCCACTCTGTGAGGGAGTAGGATCCCCACTGTCTAGCAGTTCAGTTCAACCCCAGTTCAACAATTAATAATACCCTAAAAGTAGGCAATTACCAAAGATTGAAACGCGCTGCATAAAGGATGCATGATTAGGGCAGTTCACATTTCAAAAATGTTCGAAAATTCCAACTCCCATATGTCTATTAGCATCATTTTGATAATTTAGGAGTCACGGCAAAATTTCAGGCAATTCGGTGGCCATTTGGGGGTGGCGCGAAGTCAATTTATGTTTATATGGAAATTTGTATGGAAAAGGATTAAAATTTATTCAAATCCCCCTACAACTCTTAAATCGTGATGAATTCAAATAAACATCCCCAACCTCCATTTTTGGAGTCTATTTGAGCTCAACCAGTGGATAACTCATTAATTTTGATTTATATTTCCACTGCTACGTTGAGGCTAATTACACCATTTTAGCCATTTATATCATATTCATACTGTCAATAGAACCGTTCAATCCACTCATAACTAATGTGTTATCCGGAGGTCTCCTTTATATAGATTCCAAAAAGGGAGGTTGGGGATGTTTATTTGAATTTATCCCAATTTGACAATTGTAGGGAGACTTGAATAAATTTTAAGTTTTTCCCATACAAATTTCCATATAAACATTAATTGACTTCGCGCCACCCCTAAATGGCCACCGAATTGCTTGAAATTTTGCCAGGACTCCTATATTATCAAAATGATGCTAATAGACATGTGGGAGTTGGAATTTTCGAACATTTTTGAAATTTGAACTGCCCTAATGCATGATGCATGAAAGAACTGAAATTTTCAATAGTTTAGCGTTGATACTCAAAAGTTTCAATAGTACTGGCAAATTGGTGGAGAGTTTATGAATCGATTGATATATAAATCATTAAAATTCATTGAAAGATAAAAGACCTATTAATGTTACAAATCTTACATGATTTCGTGACGGTCCTCAATTTTGAAATTTTCATTTTACACCCTGTATCCGAGTCTTCCCCTTAGACGTAGTTTACGTCAAAATATGCCCTATTTTAAGTATTGGAATGTTTTTGTGAAATATATTCACTAAATTGATTTTCATATCTTCAATAATATTCTTGGAACTTGTCAAAAATATTAACTCCTTTTGCCTCAAGTTCTGCGAGCCAATAATAAATAATGTTTTTCATCGCGTTTTCTAACAATCAAATAAAAAAAATATTGTGGTGTTTATTCATGGCGTTACACAATAACATGGTTTGTGATCATATGGGCTTATTACCAAGATGCTACATATATGAAAACAGCGATCGTTGGCGTGGAACGCACGAAACGACAACGGAGTCACGCCGGTTTTCGTGTTCTGCCATGCATTCTATGAGTTTTTGTTGATTGAATTGAAACATTGTTTTTATTTTGCTTTGTGATAGAACGCTTTACAGAATAAAACGCATTCATTCTTCATTCGATTATACAATGAGTAATCATTTTCAATGATTATATTTGAATTAATCATCCAAAAGTTATTTTCATTTTAGGCATTGCAATGAGTGGATAGATCGAATATTTTTATATTTTAGATTGCATTTTATATATTCATCACATGTGAGACTGTCATGCATTTATTTTGAACATGCGACAGGTCGTATTTGGAATGTTCTTAAAATTTGTGGAACTTTTTTTTTATTTTGATGACATTGATAAAGAGGAAGCATTTTCCTAGTAGTTTTTTGGATTTGGTTTTTCATGCAAGTTTATTGCCTTAATCATCTATGTAGCTAAAATGTGCTTGATATACTTTTTTGAAGCAGCAGTGATAAATATTTCTTTACAAAACGATGTATAATCGCTGAATTTTATATTCATTTACAAGATGAGCCAATATGTCATCCTATACTCACTGTAGCTACCGGTTTTGGTCAAAATGAGTATTACAGAACATGAGCATAATTGAAATACCATGCGCCCCCACTTAGCAGCAAATGAAGCAGCGTGCGTGAGAGCGTGAGAAACTGTTGTTTACGATTCTTATCAATGAAACTTCGTTGGCGCCGCGGAGCGTCGCTCGCTGCTTTTGCGCGTAGAATCGATCGATACGCGAGATTCCCTCTACCGACAAACCCAAATCAGTCGACGTCCATCAACATCAGTTAGTTAGTGGCCATTCAGTACTCGTCGCGAACGGATCGTGTGAACGTTTTCGCGGTTGCTCGCATTACTGTCGATACAGTAAAGTGATTTTCTTGAAATAATCACCAGTTTAAAGCCAGAACCACATATTTCGCAATCGACACTGCATTCATAAATACAATACAACCGGTCCGACCGTTGTGGAACGCGAAGTTAATATGAATTCATTAACCTCGCTCTTAGCTATTTTTAAATGCTGTTTTCAGTGATTAAAATGATAGTGATTGACGCCAGCAAAACAGTGCTGCATGGTAAATAAAAGAACAGAAATCATGGGACAGTAGAATCCTGAAGCTGATAAGAACGGACAACGGCTATTCAGCGTCTCATCGCGTCGCGAGGTGCGCCTTTATCAACAAGCTTGTAGAGAGCACCATATCATATGTTGAGCCAACAGTGTTGTGGCAGCTGTCGTCCGACAGTGAAATACATTCACCATCTTTCGCTACAGCACAGCTGATTGATAAAACGCATTGCTTCTCAATTATTATCGATAATCCTCCAGCGATTAGTGAGCCTGTGAGAAAATCGCGTGATTCGGGAGTGTTGAAGATATCAGTTTAATATCTAAGGCGGGTGCTCCTATGGCGTGTTAGGGGTTAATGTTTCAAACTAGATGCAAAGAACGGCTTCTTTGTATGGTTTTGAAAATAATCCGAAAATAGGATTAGATTAGTCCACTGGCACCTGCGAGAAGCAACGGAGAACATCTGCAGTGTCGTCGCTAGAATTCGGTAAAGTCGAAGTTTGTAAATTGTGCGTAGTTAGACAGGACCGTTGTCATAGCAATGAGTGGAGACGAGTCGAAAAAGGATGCGTTGCCGGAGGTGGAGAATGGCGCGACGGGGCAGCAGCAAAACGGAGGGGTGATAGAGAAAGTGCACATCCAATCGGTACCCGGGGATCTCAAGCAGATCGTGTTGGATGGTTTGGAAAAGAAAGGCGACCGAGGACTCTGGTTGTGGTGAGTAGGATGTTGTTTTATAGGCGCCAAGGTAGAGGCGAAGAGCGGTCGCGCACATGTTCACGCGGTCAAGGAAACGTTCGGAATAGACGACAGATGTGAACGCTAGAATGTAGAAATCGGGTAAATAGCAGGAAGGAATGAATGTTTTTAAATTTAGAACAGACTGTAGCGAGTACATACGAGGGAAACGCACGACTGAAAGAGCTTGCAAGGCGTGACGTTGCCAGTAGGGAACGTGGCGGGAGTATTCAACCATAGTGACATTAACTATGTTGCGACACCGACAACAAATGATTGCTTTATACTCATGCTTGGTGCACAAGGTCGTGGTTTAATTATGTATACATTTGTTCATCTCAATTAGTGGTTGGAACAAAGTAAAATAATGGGTTTTGGAATAGAATGCTACCAAAGCAGTTTATTTCGTGCCGATTTGTGATCATTGGGGGGATACGGAGACCTCATCAACGGCAAGAATTTGTATGCCGCATATAACTCGCAACATAAGCGTTAAATAAGCTGCTTTGAACATGCTTACAGCGGCACACCAGTAGTAATCTTTATTGAATCTATATGGGGTCTTTGGTAGATGTAATATCGGATTTTGGGCCCCCATGGTATACGAGAAAGGCAAAAAGCATTTGACATCAGTTATGTACAAAGTCTTCGATATTACATCTTCTTCTTCAATGGCTCTACATTCCAACTTTAACTTGACCTGCTTTTCAACTTCTATTATTCTAGTATTCTATTGGCATTTCCTCAGTTATTAATTGAAAGCTTTCTATGCCCGCCAATGCATGAGTATGTATCTTGTGTGGCAAGTACACTGGAGACACTATGCCCAAGGAGTCGAAAATGTTTTCCACCCGAAAACATCCTAGACCGGACCGAGAATTGAACTCGCCATCTCCGGAAACGGCACTCCTACGCCTTTGCTCGCAAGGCTAACTGGAGACTCTCATGACATATCAATGTTTTAGGGTAAATAATTTATAAAAAAATACCTGATCCTGTTCCATATACATACTTCAAAATAAGCTTTGCGGTCAAGGAAATGAAAAGTAGGCTTTGAAATTAAAACAACACAAATCAAACAAATTGCTAGCCAGCAAGTCAAGTACGAGACATTGAAGACGGCCTTACTGTTGAGGTCGAAATACATATCTGTCAAGATACAGTTAAGTGGTGGAATTCAATGCGATTGTATTAACTCGTCTTATGACAAGTTTAAATTCTTATTTATTTAATCGGCTCATGTAGTGTATAAAATTTTTTAAACTGATAAATACCTTTATATTTGATACACCGTGAACATGTGTTAGGGCATCTTTACTAATGTTACAGTTATAGTTACATTTATTTCCCGAGTTTTACATCTTATAACTGTCAAAGATATAAAACATGAAATGCATCTTCAGTAGCAGTTATAAGCTGCACATGTTTTATACTGGAAAACAAAAAAATAGTCTTCCGAGGCCAATTCAAATGTAAAACTGTTATGATGTCGATAAAATAGTATTTTTTGTAGCTGATGACGTCATCTTCTATTGTTTTGAACGAAATAAAACTCGAGAAAATTCTGTTGCAAATTCGTGCGAAAATACAACTGAGCAGTATTACAGTTATAAATTTCCCGACGAAACTGTTCGAATTTTTAAAACTATAACGTCTGTTGAAGATGGCATTTTTACAGTTTCAATTTCATTTCCTAACTCCCATACGATTTATAACTCTACTAAAGATGCCCTTATGATATTAAATGAACATTTCGTCAAGTCTGGCAACATTATGTGTCAGCTGGCATATTTTTAACACCCCATTTCCACCCACCCCAGTTGTAAACAAAATTTATTTATCACTGCAGCACTTTTTCGTGCCAACAACGGTTAAGAAGGATGTCTAATGCTTGCTTATTAATCTACTATTCAAACTCAATTCGACCACACTTTTAGAGCATCACATCATAGTCGAACAGAGAATTTTGAAAATCATTAGTTCAGCACATTGATAAACTTTCCCAATGTGCTGAAATATTATAAAACTAAAACGTTAGTTCGACCTTAAATAAAGGTGATAAACAAATAAATAGGCCAATATTAGTTGGATCAAATGCTGAGATGTAATCTGTCTAGCGAATTATTCAGCATCCATTTTATTCTGCTATGAAGATTACAAATAAACAATAATTCAACTTAGATGCTTATTTGTAGCTTGTCGTTGTTTGTTGGGTGTTGTGTCACACAGATCGCACAGATGGAGCTAGGTAATGAAAGGAGAGTAATTGCCAAGAAATTTGAAGAACTGTATATGGGAAGGCACGTCGGTTTGTCGGTGCTTTCTTGTTTAAGTTTGCTATTCGCTTTGATAGTCGCCTTTTGTTTGTCGCTTCGATGAAATCAGATTCTGTCGTTGAGCTGGATGCTTTATCGTCGTCATCGTCGTCGTTGGTATTGTCTGCTTTAGCAAGCGCGCCTTTGCTCGTTGACGAGAGTCCATCACCCATCACTCGAATCAGAGAAAGCCCAAGCAACCAGAAGTTCGGATAAGAAGGGCTATTTTGGCTTAATCAGCTCTCATTTTAAGTAATTTTTTGTATGTAACGGAACTTTAAGGGAACTTTAAAGTTCCGTTAAGGATGCTTGGAACTTGATGTGAACCATAATGAACCAATTAGTTCGGTTAAGAGTAAATTTAAGTAAAATCTGAACTTCTGGTTGCTTGGGAGGTAGTATACTATACGTAAAGGCATTTTATGAGACAGATCGAAACAGCTGTTTTTCTCGTGTTTATCTACTTTGACAATCAGTGGGAGCCCGTTTGTTTGGTAATTTCGCGCTGAACATTCCGATGGGTCCCATCATCAATTCTGCCTATTTAACTTTTCGTCTACCAGGGCTTTAGAACAAAGTTTTTCATATGATTCTTAAAACATGTCGTTGAATTATTCATACCATTGCATTCTAAGCATGAAATGCTGACGAAAACACGAATGAAAAGTAAAACGTTACAAACATTATTTTGTGTTCGGACCTAATGGAATGTTCACGCAGAATCATACCAAAACAAAACATTAGAAGTAAATAGTCGGGCCACCGCGAAACGTCTCATAAAATGCCTTATTGCTTTAAACCGGGGGAAAATCTGCGTCAGAGAATGGTTTTTCCTTTAAGGTGAGGGGGCTGTTTGTGGTGTTGCAGTTTCGATCCTATTCAGTTTGCTGTAGATGTACTGGTCTAGAACACCGTCTACAAGTTTTCGGCTGATTCGGATGCGTCTGTGCCGAATGTGATAAAGGACGGCTGTTTGAGCCTCATTTGCAGCACTCGTGCACCATTTGGAACTCCGGGGAAGTAGTGCTTCCAACGTTCACTTTAAATTGAAATGACATAACCAAACTGTCTCATAAATTCGCCGATAGACGCGTGTGGTGTGGAAGGAGGGAGATCGTGCACCCGGACGGTTACTGCCTCACTATCCACATTAGGGTGGCTCAAATTAGTATGGGAAAAACTTTTTTCAATTTTTTTGATGGGCCCACTAATTCAGTTCTATTTGATGCTCTGATGCTCTGGACAAAATTTCAGCCAAATCGATCAACATTTGGGCGGTGCTAAACTCGTTGGAAGTTTATATGCAAAAATGTATGCAGAAACATCCAAAAACAGTGAATTGCAGTTGGACGTCACAACTTACGTTGAAGAACTATGATACTCATTCAGATCTTGAAGAATTTAATACATAATGTTATGATGAAAACAACGAGAAGATTAGAGTTTGCCCGGCTAAGTTATTAGCATTTCTCTGAAGTGGGATTTGAGCAAATTTCGTTTCTTTACCTTTGAAAAGAAATAAATTCACCCCTACAACACTCCAGTAAAATACTAATATCTTTGCCTAACAAACTCTAATCTTCTCGCGGTTATCAGCATAACATTCTGTATTTAATTCTACAAGACCTGAATGAGTATCATGGTTCTTGATCGTAAATTGTGCCGTCCAACTGCAAATCACTGTTTTAGGATATTTCTGCATACATTTAACAGTTTTTTGGCTGAAATTGTCAAATCAGGCATCAAATAGAACCGAATAAAGGGCGGCCCATCAAAAAATTGAGTTTTTGAAACCACCTTAATCCACATACACGGGAATCTTGAAACGCTTCTCATTACAAATGAAAACTCGCTTTATGTTATGCGCTTTTCGTAGCGCTGCGCAGTACAGCTGTCCACCACTTCAATAAATACACAATTGTGTGTATTGTGGAGTTGAATACTTTGAATCAAAATATTCAACTCCACAATACACACAATTGTGTATTTATTGAAATGGTGGACAACGGTACTGCGCAGCGCTACGAAAAGCGCATAACATAAAGCGAGTTTTCATTTGTAATGAGAAGCGTTTCAAGATTCCCGTGTATGTGGATTAAGGTGGCTCAAAAAACACTTTTTCAAATTTTTTGATGGGCCGCCTTACTGAATGATCGTTAACATCCTTGCTTTGAACGTCTGCGAGATTCAAATTTATTTCGCTCTCCAGAAATTTATGCACTTTGCCAACGTCAGGCCGCACTGGAAGAACACTAAAGTCCACCACCAATGTATTTTCCCGAATACTCATTTTCTACGATATGAAGCACGGTAGCAAAATAACTATACGTCTTATTAGTACGAGCGACGGCTAACAACTGATACGGTGATTTCCATGTGGCTTTGTGGATATTCTCCCTTCGTGTGGCCTGTGCACGTTGATGATGCTATAGTTCAGCGGTTCTCAACCTGGGGTACATGTACCCCTGGGGGTACCTTCGCTGGTCTCAGGGGGTACCTATGACAGAAACGCGTAATGGCGGATGTTGTATCAAAAAACAAATTGATGAATGTTGACTCTGTAATTATGCTTGTTGACTGGATGGGCGAAAGGAATTCTGCTGTTGAACAGGTCAGATCTTTTTTTCATTTTACTGATCTATTTACTGATCATAGAAAATGTTTAATAGAGGACCACAAAACCACGGTTATCTGCCTCTTCTTATTGTGCATGTTACGAGTGACACAGATTTTAGACCGTAGCTAACAACCATGATGAAAATTTCTGCTAGGAAACAAAAAGCCCGCAGTAGCTTCCGAATAAGTTAATAATATTATTTTGGGTAGAACTTTCTTCCATTCTGCAGATATGTACTTGTTCACCAAACATTTCGATATATCTTATTGCAAAATTAGCATTTGAGATGAATTCTCGCGCTTAGTTTCATAGGGGCGTAACTGTATTGATCGATTTCTTTTCGTCGATTTTTTCTTTTTATTATTGTAGCGAATTGCGCTAGTTTGTCGATGATTTAATAGTTTGGTGCGATAAAGGATGAATGTAACTTGCACCAGAATCAATAATCACGGTTGTAGCTTTTGAAACAATTGAGTTATTAACCAAATATAAAATCGATTAAGAGAAATCGATCAATACAGTTACGCCCCTATGAAACTAAGCGCGAGAATTGTAACACGATCTAAAGTAATTTACGAAGCAAGCTGCAGAAAACAAGAATTTTTGGATGAAGTTTACTGAAGAAAAAATTGCTGAAGAAGAAGCTTCAAGAGAAACATCTGACGAAATTAATTGATGAATCTAAAAAAGTTTTTGGCTGCATCTTTATAGAAATATTTATAGGATAATATTTCGAGTGGAATCTGAAAATCGGTTTATACATTATTAAACGAGTCTCAGCAGCTTGTTCAGTGTTTTCACTTCCTCACAAATCTTTTGAGAAGCTCAAGGTCATATTTGTTTAGAGGAGCTCTTTGGAAACCTTATTAGAGAATTTCTTTCCCATTTTAGAGGAAATTTAGAAGAATTCTAGGTAAATTTTTGGATGGAAGATTTTTCCAAAGAAACCATAGAGGATCTAAAAAAAGATATTTTAGTTACTAGATAAAGATTGTCGCTGTCGTCGCTGTCCGGAACATCTTTTGCTGGCGAGGATAGGGGAGCTAAATGTCAAAGAAGGAAAATCCATACGATTTGACAGGTATGTACCACACATGTTTCGGACAGCAGAACAAAGGGAACCGAAGCGACAATCTTTATCTAGTAACTAAAATATCTTTTGATCTACAGAACAAAGTAGTGGGGAAACTTTTCTACTATTAGGCATTCCAAAAGGATCTTTCAATATAAATTTGCGATTGAATTTTTTAGTAAATCAAAATAATTTCGATAAACAACCATAAAATTGTGTAAATTCTGGCTGAACAATTTTAAATATTAAGGTATCCTGCAAAAACTGATTCTTGAAAAAAATCTGATCAATTTCATGATATGTGGAGGAACATGAATTTCTTAAGCTTAAGCTTCATAAATGTTTAAGTTTGCTAAAAGTTTGAAAATACTACTCTCTATAAACCTGGAGAAAAGAAGTTACAAGCCAAAGAGAAAGATTGCCGCTGGCGTCACTGGTCGTTCTTCGATAAAAGCCAAAGAATAATTCAAACAAGCATCTCACGGTGATGAAATCTCCCAAACAACCCTAAATTCATTAGTTTTGACAGTTATGTACTACATAACATGTTTAGGAAAACGTACGAAGGGAACCGAACTAATAAGACTTTGTTTGGGAGAAATGTGAAAAAATACCAAACAAACCTTGTCCCATATTAAATGTACCCTGGTATGTGTCCAATGGGAATTTATATAAGCTGATTGCATTGCATTCAATTATTCATGTATTGTTTTAAATCTTTTTACGTTAAGCCATTGTATGTAGAACAACTGTAAAAAAAATTTCACTTATTTAAAGTAAAATATTTCAACGAATTCCCAACAAATATACCTAGGGGTACCTCAAGCAATGCCAAGGCCTGAAGGGGTACCACACAATTAAAAGGTTGAGAAACGCTGAGTTGAAGAATCGGCCTTTTATCTTCAGCTTGCACATCCTTGCGTTGATTGGCTGCCACCCAATCACGCGTTGGCGCATTATTCCCAGCAGCACTATGAAGCTGGTTCCCAGCTCGTTGGTGGTGCCACATCTTTGGTAGAAGGTAGCCGCTCGATGCCCGCTTTTCCACAGTTTCTGTCCTGTCCAGCAGATTTCCTGCAGCGCTACGACGTCGAAGTTGCTGGGATGTAATTCATCGTAGATTATCCTGTCGCAACCTGCGAAGCCTAGTGACTTGCAGTTCCATGTTCCAAGCTTCCAATCGTGATTCTTTAAATATTCGTCGCCTTGATCGTTGCCGATTGTATCGAGTCGTATTATCTTCTATGTCGTTCGTAGTGGTAAAGGCGGCTTATTGGGCCTGCGCAAACCTCCTGTCTCGTCGGAGGGCCGTCGTGTCAGGACTGTTTAGCGTGCCACATAACACCAGGACTTGTGCTTGTGCGCTTTGAGCGACAAACGGTCGCTTTGGTGGAGCCTACTTGCGGATACATGCATCTTTTTATAGAAGCTTAACAGGGCCCACTTCAAACCCCACCACATCCTAGGCAAGCACCACAACTCGCAGATGGCCTGGGGATGGATTATCAAGCCCTTGGACATAGTCCCTGCTGTTTTGCTGCCCACCATTCAGGTGTCTTGTTAATAGTTGGATGGGAGCTTTCTGTTTTAAATTTGGCATTTTTTTTAGTTATTTTAGAAAATCAGAAATCCAAAGTATAGCCCCCGTAGTCAAAGGAAGCCCCGCACGACGGTATTAGATAGAATACGAATAATACGATTGAAGGCAATAATGATAATTTCTAACTTAGCGATCCGATAACAGTGGTTGGTCCGCGCGAACAGCAGGTTTTGTTATATTATTGTCAGGGGGGTTTTTTGTTGACCAAATTTTATTAAATTTGGCCACAATATTCTTTGATATGCAACGAATTTTTAGTGCCCCTGACAAAAATAGAACAAAACCTGCAGAAGCCGTCATTTTCCCAATTGTTTTATAAATGGTTTTATATTCGAGCCATCGCTCTTCGGACAATTTTTTGACACAGTGTAGGTCGGATCGAAAATCAAACTCGCCATCTCCGGATTGGCAATCCTGCGCCGTTGCTTGAAAGGCCAACTGAAGACCCTTCAGCAGATACGTTCGTTATAATTTCCGACGGGTTTATATTGCGGTCAACGATGCATAAACTTTACAGCCTCCCGCAGTATGGTCCGAACCACTTTCTTCCTAGAGATGTCGCAAATTAATCGATAACTTCGATTAATCGATTCACCGTTGTAATAATCGATTAATTTTGAATCGGTTACTACCCAGCGATTAATCGATTCAATAATCGAGAAGCATCGAGAGTAATCGATTAGTTACGACATCTTTATTTCTTACCCCGCATGAACATCCATATGGCCACATGGAGTTTGCCAAACCAACACTGACAAAAATTTAATCATATTCATTATGTGTGGCACACATAAATCTTGACTATAGTATTTCCCATATAACGGCATCCCACATTTGTACTCCGCAAGACGCTCCGATCAAATAGAATTCGCCGCCGTACCAAACTGAGTATCTACAAAACGCTTTAGTTTATATCAAACATTTGATTATTTTTAGTTTAAGTTTGTATCTATGTCATTTCATTTATTTAGTTAACATCTAAACAGATAACACCGAATCAACAATTTGACGCCACAATACACGGTTCGAAGCCGCATCTCTCCATCCTCGGATACGCCCCACGCTCGCCAAGTCGTTCTGCACCTGGTCTGCCCATCTCGCTCGCTGCGCTCCACGCCGTCTCGTACCTGCCGGATCGGAGCGAACACCATCTTTGCAGGGTTGCTGTCCGACATTCTTGCAACATGTCCTGCCCATCGTACCCTTCCGGCTTTAGCTACCTTCTGGATACTGGGTTCGCCGTAGAGTTGGGCGAGCTCATGGTTCATTCTTCGCCGCCACACACCGTCTTCTTGCACACCGCCAAAGATGGTCCTAAGCACCCGTCTCTCGAATACTCCGAGTGCTTGCAAGTCCTCCTCGAGCATTGTCCATGTTTCATGTCCGTAGAGGACAACCGGTCTGATAAGCGCCTTGTACATGACACATTTGGTGCGGTGGCGAATCTTTTTCGACCGCAGTTTCTTCTAGAGCCCGTAGTAGGCCCGACTTCCACAGATGATGCGCCTTCGTATTTCACGACTAACGTTGTTGTCAGCCGTTAGCAAGGATCCGAGGTAGACGAACTCCTCGACCACCTCGAAGGTATCCCCGCCTATCGTAACACTGCTTCCCAGGCGGGTCCTGTCGCGCTCGGTTCCGCCCACAAGCATGTATTTTGTCTTTGACGCATTCACCACCAGTCCAACTTTTGTTGCTTCACGTTTCAGGCGGGTGTACAGTTCTGTCACCTTTGCAAATGTTCGGCCGACAATGTTCATGTCATCCGCGAAGCAAATAAATTGACTGGATCTGTTGAAAATCGTACCCCGGCTGTTACACCCGGCTCTCCGCATGACACCTTCTAGCGCAATGTTGAACAACAGGCACGAAAGTCCATCACCTTGTCTTAGTTCCCGGCGCGATTCGAACGAACTGGAGTGTTCGCCCGAAATCTTCACACAGTTTTGCACACCATCCACCGTTCCTTTGATCAGTCTGGTAAGCTTCCCAGGGAAGCTGTTCTCGTCCATAATTTTCCATAGCTCTACGCGGTCTATATTGTCGTATGCCAACGAAGCCGGCTTGATAACTTCCCACGAACTCGTTCACTAATGGTGACAGAAGACGGAAGACGATCTGGGATATCACTTTGTAGGCGGCATTAAGGATGGTGATCGCTCGAAAGTTCTCACACTCCAGTTTGTCGCCTTTCTTGTAGATGGAGCATATAACCCCTTCCTTCCACTCCTCCGGTAGCTGTTCGGTTTCCCAGATTCTCACTATCAGTTTGTGCAGGAAAGTGGCCAGCTTTTCCGGGCCCATCTGCTTTATTGGTCTTTAACTGTTGAATGGCATCCCTAACTTCCTGTATCTATATGAAATATTTATTTTCACATTTTTTTTCTGTATCTCGGAGAGTAATATATAGTAGTGTCTGAGCCGATTTGACCGTTAAATAACTTGGAGAGTGCCTTTATTTTTGTAAAATATTCAAAAATATGATTTATTTTTCTACTCCCTTCACTTCCCACTTAAATTTTATCTCGGATAGAATCTTTGGGCTATAAAGAATGTATCGCACACGAATTCGGTTGAGGGAGTGAGAAAATAAACCAATTTTTCTATATATTTTAAATATTTTACAATAATTGAGGCATTTTTTAGGTTGTTTGTCGGTTCAATCGGGTCAGACACTACCATATACTACTCTTTGGAATACGTAAAGTTTAAGTGACAATAAATATTGTACACATATGCAAAATAAGCTAAAAATAGTCAAATTTTGGGAATATAAGTACATTTTTTACAAAAAAGGCATTGTATCTCAGAATCAAAAACCTTTTCAAAGATGGTCAAGACAATAAGACAATAAATATTGTACACATATGCAAAATAAGCTAAAAATAGTCAAATTTTGGGAATATAAGTACATTTTTTACAAAAAAGGCATTGTATCTCAGAATCAAAAACCTTTTCAAAGATGGTTCCTTCGCAAGAGTTGCTCATAATACTAAATTCTTAAACTTTGCAGAAGACATCATCATCCTATCATGCTCATATAAAAAGTTAGCTGAAGCGCCGCCCTAGCGGGAGAGTTCCGAACTATTTTTTATCAACATATCAAGGCCTACTTATCATGCAACAACTTTGTAGAAGACATCAAACTTCTATGAGGCAACCCTACACACTTACCTCATTTCACCGTATTCGGTAAATTTTACCGAAATCTCAACAGCAGAACTGTTCGGTAATTTATTTTACAGATTTTTTGTAATTTTTTCCATTGCTCAACTGTCAAAATCACCGAAAATCAGTTAAATTATTTACCGAACTGTTCTGCTGTTGAGATTTCGGTAAAATTTTACCGAATTCGGCGATTTATTTTAAGTGTGTAAGGAGTTATTTATTAACGCCATGATTTCATGATATCCGACCGCAGCGCGACGGTGCGCAGCGAGTAAGGTAAATCGATCAGATGAAAGACTATTTGCAGACCCCCGTAGACTGCGTGGATGGCAACATGTAGACATGATCAGAACTGAAGGGACTAGGGAGACGATGTGTACTGTAGATGCCACTGCGGCCTTAGTCTGAATATATAAAATAAATACATAATAGCACTCAAACCTGTGAGGGTGAGATTTAATAGAAATTGGGTAATCCACTTTGAGCGTGCATTGATGACAGACATGTCAATATCATCCGTATAACGGTTCGGTTGCCAACATTGACTATAGTGAATAGCAGGCCACGACTAGAGATGTCGTAAAATCCCGATTAATCGATTAGTTACTAATCGATTACTCTTGATTCTTGTCGATTATTGAATCGATTAATCATTGTATAGTAATCGATTCAAAATTAATCGATTATCACAACGATGAATCGATTAATTGAAATAATCAATTAATTTTCGACATCCTTATGATGTCGTAAAATTCTGATTAATCGATTAGTAACTAATCGATTACTCACGATTCATCTCGATTATTGAATCGATTAATCGTTGGGTAATAATCGATTCAAAATTAATCGATTATCACAACGATGAATCGATTAATCGAAGTAATCGATTAATTTGCGACATCTCTAGCCACGACTTTGCCTCTTTCCTCGTCGGGCACGCCCGGAGTTGCACGCTCGAGGAGACAGCACACAAGCGATCAAATCAACGGATAGCTCGTTCGGCGGAATTAGGCCACACATTTGGCGATCCTGCCAGGTTGTTCCTGGTTGGAAATTATTGTTCTGTAAGTATCCTGTGGGCGTGATTGGGACATTTTTTTTCTTCGGTTTCGACTTGTGATGTCGAAGGGAAGATCGCCGGAATAAATTAATTGTTTTCTCGTCGGTTTCGGCTTGTAATGTCGAAGACGCTCTGGAAGAGCGTCGGATTGATTAATTTTCTCATCGGTTTCGAATTGTGATGTCGAAGACGCTCTGGAAGAGCGTCGGATTGAATGATTTGCTCATCGGTTTCGACTTGTAATGTCGAAGACGCTCTGGAAGAGCGTCGAATTGAATGATTTGTTCATCGGTTTCGACTTGTGATGTCGAAGACGCTCTGGAAGAGTGTCGAATTGAATGATTTGCTTATCGGTTTCGACTTGTGATGTCGAAGAAGCTCTGGAAGAGCGTCAAATTGAATGATTTGTCCATCGGTTTCGACTTGTAATGTCGAAGACGCTCTGGAAGAGCGTCGGATTGAATAATTTGCTCATCGGTTTCGACTTGTAATATCGAAGACGCTCTGGAAGAGCGTCGGATTGAATGATTGTCTCATCGGTTTCGACTTGTGATGTCGAAGACGCTCTGGAAGAGCGTCGGATTGAATGATTTGCTCATCGGTTTCGACTTGTGATATCGAAGAAGCTCTGGAAGAGCATCGGATTGAATGATTTGTTCATCGGTTTCGGCATGTGATGTCAAAGAAGCTCTGGAATGGCGTCGAATAGAATGATTGTCTCATCGGTTTCGAGTTGTGATGTCAAAGACGCTCTGGAACGGCATCAGCTTAAATTATTTGTTCATCGGTTTCGACTTGTAGTGTCTAAGGCGCTCTGGAAGAGCGTTGGATTGAATGTTTTTTTTATCGGTTTTGACTTGAGATGTCGAAGACGCTCTGGAAGTGCGTCGCATTGAATGATTTGCTCGTCGGTTTTGGTTTGTGATGTCGAAGCCACTTTGGATTGAAAAATGAGTTGTTTCTCAACGGTTTCGACTTAAAACAGTCGAAGGCGCTGTGGAAGAGCGCCAGCATAAATGATTTATTTTCTCATCGGTTTTTATATGTGATGTGATAAGCTGCTGTGGTAGAGCACCGGATTGAATGATTTGCCCATCAGTTTTGGCTTGTGACTTCAAAGACGCTCTGGAAGAGCGCTGAAATAATTTATTTGTTTTCTTATCGGTTTGACTTAAACGTGTTTAAATATCAAGAAAAAACTCTAAAATAGCGTCGAAGCAAATGATTCGTTTTCTCATCGGTTTCCACTTGTAAGAGTAAAATCAGCAGTGATTCAAATCGTTCGGGGCTGTCAGTTTGAATATGAATCTGAAACATTAATCTTCCCAGCAGCTGTTCTAGATTCAGTTTTTATACCAGTCAACTGTCAAAAAATAAAACTGGTATAACGCTCCGTTCTATTTTCTGCAGATTTGAACCACGATTGAATCACGAGATTCAAATATTTTTCAATTGTTTTGGTGTATGGATGCGTCATTTTATCTACGGATCAATCCACTTTGCAATTCCGGCGCCTTTCTTGGCAGTAACATAATGATTTCAATTAATTGAAAATTTGAAAAACATGAATAGAACACTGCTGGGGAAACCAGCGAGTTTGTTCTATTTTGCTCCAGATGCAAACTAGAATAGTGGTCGAAAATTTAGAATCAAACTGAATCACTCCTGATTTCACCCTAATGTTGAAGGTACCAGATTGAATGATTTGTTGTTCTTATCGGGTCCGATTAAACATGATTGTTTTCGGAATAAATTATTTGATTTATCATCGGTTTTCTGATTGTGTTGCCAAAGGTGTTCTTGAAGAGTATCGGATTGTTGCAGCTTTTGATGGTAAAGGTTGTGTAGAAGAGGGGCGGATTGTTCGTGTAAAAGAAATCTTAATGCGGTGGACTAGAGCGCAACGTTTCAAATTTGAATTTCAAAAGTGTTGTGCGAGAGTTCCGGACTGATTGGCTTGAGCTTGAAGGACCAATACAGAGTATGTTTGGAGAGACACCGATATTGTTTTTGACTTTTCCTGTTGGAAGGCCATCAAAATTGTATTGGATATGGTCTGCCGGCTCGAATTCTATTTGGTTTTGGATTGCAATGCTGGATATATTTGCAAAACAAAATAAGAAGGAATACAGATAGAGGATCATGAACATTAAAAAAAAGTTGATAGTTCAGAAGGCTCAGAAAAAAGGCTGGATTAATTTGTTTAGTAAATATGGATTTGCATATGGATTGGATAATCGTATCAAACGTAGGATTGAAATATTTGAATTAGGATGATTTTGAATAAGGGAATTGAGTACGTATATTGGATACTGAATTGTAAAATTAAATTTGGCTGTAATGTAAAAAAAAAATGCGTGAAAAAAAAATTATGTAGGGTAAATCACTACTTGGGCCTATGGACCCGATTCCCGGCTCACTGCACAGAAAACTACGGATTTATACTTTTTGGAAGCCGTAGGTTAAGATTGATAATTTTTAAAAAGTCTCCCATTTATTTCGCACAATACTCAATATTTTCCAACTATTTATTTCACTCCTAATTGGTCCAATTATAGAAAATATAAATGTACATTCCGAACATTTGGTCTCCGTTGCTACACCACTGAGCCGGAGTGAATCTTTCCACTTTTACAAAACGGTATTTTCATATAAACACCTACCTGAAAATCGTCACAGTTCTCGATACAATCATTGCTTGAAGCTGTTAATCACCACACAATATTTCTAAACTCACGCACTCTAATCTTTTCTATTTGTTCGTTTCACTAGAACTAATATAAACATATTAAAATACATTTAAAAATGTATCCTCAAACCGAACAAAATTTCACCTCGGCTTAAGAACTTCTAGCCGCACCGTGCTGCCAAAAGGCCAGGAGTCTTTTTTAGTATGAAAAAAATCCTTCATCGTTTATAGGAAAACTATCTAATCGGTGACGCTATCATGTTATTTATAATTCTCTCGATTTCAAAAAGTGAAAAAAATATAGTTTTTTACAGCGTTTGGAAGTAATTTGGATGAGTGAATATATCTTTTCAACCAAATAAAAATAATTATAAATAATACCATCTGGCATCATGTCGGCGTTGAACGTGCATATTTTTGTTTACGTCGCATTTTCTACCGTCTCGAGAGAGAATGATTTTAATTAGAAATACTAGAATAAGACGCCATCTTGTTTCCAATTAAACCGTCATAAGCGGTTCCATTTCGACTTGTTTACTTTTTGCATCCATAAGAAGCAAGCAAAAAGTTCAAGTGCTGCCAGTATCATTGTCACGATTTCATGCATTTTCATACGTTGCCATTTCGACAGTTTTTCACTCCGCCGGTCTCTGGTTATAGGGTAGCTAATTTTAATGTGTTGAGTTATGAGTGATATTTTGCTTAGGCCGGGAACTGGTCTGGAAGTGGGCCGGATATGCAATCGCTATGACTGAAATGAGTGCTGTACATCGTTAATTTAAATCAAAAGAAAAGTTTTTCAAAAGATGTTTCCCAATAAAAGCTATTTTTAACCAGAAGTGAACCCCTTTGCAGTATTGCACGGCCCACGAAATTCAGGAAAAGTTGCTGCCTGTCATAAATGTCAATTAAACAATGCAGTCGTATGCATGTTAGGCCGGGAATGGGGTAAGAAACCCTTAATAGTTGTTTTATGAAAATCGCAAGTCAACGTTTTTTTTTCTCTTTTTTGATGAGAGAAGAAGGGGAATGTGAGGGTGAGATTTAATAGAAATTGGGTAATCCACTTTGAGCGTGCATTGATGACAGACATGTCAATATCATCCGTATAACGGTTCGGTTGCCAACATTGACTAGTGAATAGCAGGCCACGACTTTGCCTCTTTCCTCGTCGGGCACGCCCGGAGTTGCACGTTCGAGGAGACAGCACACAAGCGATCAAATCAACGGATAGCTCGTTCGGCGGATTTAGGCCACACAAAACCCTATATGTTTTGTAAGGCTGATAGCATTGTAAGAAATTCTGGCACCAGCTGGGTTTCTTTAAGGTTTCGGTTCCGGTTTTTCATTTCATAGCTCCCATACGTATTCTAAAACCAGTTGTTTTTTATGACTTTTTAAGTAATAAGCAGTAAGCACTACGCTTCCTGGAATTACCACTGTAAGTAATTTCAGAATCGTTCCAGTTTAGTCCAAGTCTGAGCGTCTCATGTCTGAGCTATTGGCTTTACAATAGGCATCATACAAACCGACTTTCAAAACTGACCAGAGGCAGCAGATAACGAGAGAATGCCATCGTGTATAATTTAATCCCAATTCCCGACAGATAACAGGCCTGTCTACGACGCGTGATAAAAGGTTCGACAGTAATTAAATGTTTATTGACTGCAGTTTCATGTTGAATAAAGCTATAAATCTACTGTATCAAACCTGTTCGCCAAGCTTTCTTGATTGCCAAATAAAAACAAATGATTATATGATTTTCCTGGTTTTGCAAATAATTGAACGAACCTCGTAGTACAGTGACTATCGACATACATTTAAGATCTATTCTTAAATTTATGCCGATAGTTGGCAAATTCGTTCAACTAAAATTTGATTTTTTTTTTCCTTCTCGCTCTAGATTGTTAAAAACAAGACTACATATTGATTCTTATACTAAGATCACAATATGTACTATTCTTGATTAATCTGACCAATTTAAAGCACTGTATTTGTCATTGTACTGAACAATATGATCGAATATAATAAAAGTATCCGTTTAAGGGCTGGCGTAGGTACTCTCTACTAATATTTAGGTTTACAGAAGTCTTATCAAGCCAATAATGGCTTCCAGGACCGTTATGAAATCAGAAATGTTTCTTTGGCTGTCTTTGTTATATTCACAAAGATAACAAAAACGCACAAAGTGATGTAAATTTCCCGGGTTTGCAATGCCTAACAGTAACTTCACTTATTATCAGAATAAACGACACTTGAAAATGGCTTGATGTACTTGAACTTGAAGTGCAGTTTCCCACGGCCAATTCGACCCGGTGCAGTTCACGCATTGTCTGAGTGCTATTTGCTTTTAGGTAAACGGACGATCACATTGCGCCGATTACTGCTCGACCTTGTCCTACCTCAAACCAGTTATGGATGGCATTTTAAATGTGTAATGCATGTGTGCAGTGTATGATAATCTGCGATTTTTATCTTTTTTACAGGGTGCTGTTCATCCTATGCCTCACACCAAACATCCTCAATGGTTTCCACGTGTCTTCGTATGTCTTTCTCGGTCAGATGCCGGAAAACTATTACTGCATCGTGCCGACCCTTGTCCAGCGAGGGTGGACACACGAGGAGATCCGAAACATTTCCACCGTTGCGTAAGCTTAAATCACCTCCTAATTATAGCACCTATTTGACTATTCATTTGTATTCCAGAGGCATCACGAAAAATGGCACATGTACCTTGCTCAACTGGGACTACAACCAGCTGGGTGAAATGAACTACCAGGAAGCGCTCGCATATGTGGCAGATAAACCGCAACCCGGTGCGGTGTCCTGCTTGCGAGAACCCGATCTCGAAATGTACTACCATCAGGCGGAAGGGATTTCCATCGTTCCAGAGTGGGATCTGATTTGTGAACGGACCGCTTTGCGGTCCACAGTGCAGGTGGCGCTATCGCTGGGAAAATTCTTCGGAGCGTCCACGTTCGGCATACTGTCTGATAAGTTTGGACGCAAGAGCAGTTTTACCATTGCGGCACTACTCTATGTGGTATCGAGTTTGTTGACCACATTTTCTCCGTTTTATATTCTACTGCTTCTTGGACGGATTGGATTGGGTTCTTCCGCGTCGGGGGTGTTTTATCCCGCCTTTGCTCTTTGTAAGTTCAATTTTAAATCAATTTTAACCACTGTTGTTGATCTGATATTTATTGTGCCTATTTTAGTAACGGAAAACATCGGAAATCGCCATCGATCATGGATGAGTATTGCATTCAATTTTTCCTATCCGATTGGAATGTTGATTCTGGCGCTGGCAGCTTACTACATTCATCCTTGGAGAGACCTTTCGCTCGCGTTAACGATTCCATCATTCTTCCTGGTGATTCATCTATAGTGAGTATTTATTTCATTAACTTGCAATAATCTGTACCACCCGATATTGTTATCCCACGGATTTTTTTTACACACCCGTGTTAAAAAATCCTACACAAAATGTTTGCAAGCTTGCTCAATTTCACATGAATCGGAGCGAAATAATAAAATTGTTTGCCTGTTCGTCAACGTGTACGAATGACCTTTCTAAAATGACCTTTTCATAGGAGTCCCATAGTGTTATCAATCAACTAGGCTCGGCTAACTTAGGTGATGTCTGTTTGTAATCAAATAATCCACGATCCTATTGCTTGATGTCCACTTCAGCTATACCGCCGACCTCTAAAACCTTTAATTTCGCCACAGATCTTTCCAGACTAGACCAGACTAGAAATTATTTCAGCGTTCCGCACTTGTCAGTTTTTTGCCTTTCTCGTATACTGCCTAGACTGTCCATGATTTCTTAGTTGACGTATCACTTACTTTTTACTTATGACTTTTTACTTTGACTTATGACCACCGGAGAGGTGCAAAGGGCCGACTTGAAATATCTCTATCCTGAGCGTTGCCCAGCTATCGTTTTAACCTGTTGCCAGGTTAGATTTCGGTCCACTTCTTTTATTTCTTTATTGAGGCTTCGCCACCAAGAGCCTCTGGTTCTGCCTCTGCTGCGATGTCCCGCTGGGTTCCAGTCTAATGCTTGTGTGTGTGTTGTCTAGTGATCTAACTTTCTTTTAGGTTTAGCTTTCGTTAACGAACCAAGCGAAGTTGAGCTAATTGAGCTGCCGTTACCTTTTCTACGTATTGACAGCCACCATAAACCGTTCGTTCTTCGCATCGACTTTGGTGGTACGGACAGGCAGTTTCCCACCTCGACACAGAATCGGATTGAAAAGTTCGACTTTAAACGACTTTAACTTTCTAGAGTTGAATAGTGCCATTTCAAACATCGATCGGGATGCACTGTTCCGCAACAAAGACACTGTTGACACTGTATGTACTTTATACGACGTTTTGTATGGCATTCTGGATGCACATGTTCCACGTAGGCGTCGCAGACGAAACTCATTCAAGCAGCTGTGGTGGTCTGCAGAGTTGCAGCACCTTCGCAACGTTGTTCGCAAGTCTCGTAAACGTTATTTTCGGGCGCGTTCACTTTCACCGTTCACCGCGATAATCTTCGTTCAATTGAAGCCCATTACAATGAACGCCAGCTCGAATCATACCGTAGCCAGAGTGTATGTAATTAAGAGTGGCGACACTGTCAGAATTGGAACAAAATTCATCTGTCATTCCCATAAAAAATCGTGTTCCAAACGAGCAGGAGACCTGTCAAATGCGGCACATGTCGCCACCTGGGAGCTGCGGATAGAGTCGAAACGAATGTCAAAGAATCTCCAAAGTAAGCTGTCAAAAAGTATCCATCGCACCGAGAGAGGTTTTGTGCATTTTGAGCGTAGACGAGAGAGTACACGCATAAATCAACTCATACTAAATATAGCTCATTTTCAACAAATATCAATTTACTGGCGTCATTTTAAATATATCGACGGATTCAACATAACTAGAGGGTATGAGTTAATTTAACATTCGACACGTTAATATATACGATGCGGTAAATTGACGGAATCTTTGTAATTAAATTTATAAAGATAAACGTAATGATAATTCAACGTGAGAAAATCTTAACGTGTACAGTGAACACTGGGAGGAAATTTGCGAGTTTCAAGCAAAATATCTTGAAAATTTGATTCGATCGAGTCCGCAGCTCCCAGGTCGCCACTCTCAATTACAATTACATTACATTTTCCGTATGGAGACGACAGCGAAGCAAGATCCTTCCTCTTTTTGGAAGTTTGTGCGTAACCAAAAGCGGTCAAGTCAATTCCCAGCTGAGATGACTTTTGACGAAAGGACGACAGATTCTCCGGGTGGACTAGAAAACCTGTTTGCCGATTTTTTCGAAAATGTGTACAGCACTAACACTCCAGTTTTCTCACCTGATAAGCTGAAAGACTGCCCAACTTTGAATTTAAATATTCCGCTTTTCGACATTACTCACGATGACGTCTCGTCCATATTGAGTAAGCTGGATGTTTCCAAGGGTCCGGGAATGCGCCGAATCTCTGCAAATGCCGTTGACGTTGATTTTCAATAAATCGCTCCGTCATCACACTTTCCCGACGCTGTGGAAGACCGCCTCCATCTGTCCGATTTTCAAAAACGGGTCAAACCACGCTGTTGAGAACTACCGTGAAGTTTCCATACTATGAAGACTGGCTAAAGTGTTTGAAGAAATTGTTCACAAGTTTCTCTACAATGCTGCGCTACTGTTCCTTTTGGATGCAATATGGTTTTGGCAAGAAGCGCTCAACAACAACGAATCTCATGGCGTTCACCAATTTTCAGAGCACCGACATCCACTTTTTTACTATGGATTTTGACAGGTTTGCCTCGTTCTTTTTTGGGGGATAAATTTATTCCCCAGTGTCAAACTACCCCAATACTGTATTATTTTGCAATAGTATGTGCGCGAATTTTGAATGTTTACGTTTTTACAGGAGAATATGATGCAAAACGCCCATACCACTCAATAACGCAACATGATACAATCATGAGAAAATGGAGAAAAAAATTAACGGACTATAAATTCAAACTATTTTGAACTCGATTCCATGCTTTAAACTTAAGAATGTTCACCTTATTTGCTCAATAATTCAGAATGCTACTTGCACAAGGTACTGTCTATGCCTTTGTTCGTTTTATATAATTTTCACCCTAGGAATAGGGCACTGCACGGAAACATCTCTTTCTCTTTCGTTCCTCATACATTTTGACGTTTACTGGCCTTGTTGTTTTCTAATTTCTTTGCAGCGAGAAAGAGACAAAGCAGTCCGTGCAGTGTCCTATTGTTTATGTTTCATTCGCAGTGCACTCGTATTGGTGACTCAGAAAAGATGTGACAAAGATAACTTAGCTTGTCATCCCCATGCCAATTTTCTAACATCGGAAATCGAGAGCAAACAGCAAGTGGACGCTATATACTTTTATTTCTCCAAAGCTTTCGATAAAGTTCCGCATGAGCTGACGGTTGCAAAACTCAAGCATTTGGGTTTTCCACACTGGATAACCGAGTGGTTGCACTCCTATCTGACTGGGCGTAAGGCGTTCGTTAACATCAATGGCACGAATTCTCGCACTTTTGCTATTACATCTGGTGTACCCCAGGGCAGCATTTTGGGACCACTTTATTTTTGTTTCGTTTATTAACGATCTATGTTTTCGATTAAAAGCTGAAAAGTCATAAAGTCTCACCTAGACTGCTGCGCGCTGCAAGCTGACATCGAGGAGTTAAGGTTGTTGTATATCGATTGAACATCAAAAAGTGTAAGTCAATCACATTTACTCGTCGACAGTATCGCGTTGATTTTGAATATTCAGTCGGATTGGATAGCTTGGAACGCGTCGAGACTATTCGTGACCTTGGAGTAATGATTGGCAGCAAGCTTCGGTTTAATACACATGTGAGCACTACTATCGCAAAGGCTTTCGCAGCTCTTGGGTTTGTTCGACACATTACCAGTAGCTTTAATGATATCTACGCAGTTAAAGCGCTGTATTGTTCATACGTACGCAGCATCTTGGAGTATGCAGCATGCGTGTGGTCCCCATATCACACAACGCAGAATATTCGGATTGAGAGAGTCCAACGTACCTTTATCCGATACGCCCTTCGTAAACTAACATGGTCGAACCCAGATAATTTGCCCGACGGCACGGCCCGCTGCAAACTCATTGCATTGGAGACGCTGCAAGGCGGACCAATATGCAACGAGTTTTCATCTACGACTTGTTGAGCGGAAATCTCGACTGCATTGAATTATTGGATAACGTAGCTATTATTCGTTAGACTCCGCAGAACCGTGTATGGTTACAACAATCCATTTGATCAATGTCTTCGTTTGTTCAACGATGTTTTTGATTTCAATATGTCAAAAAATGTGTTTAAAAATAGGATTAAGGATCTACGTTAAGGTGCAGTCTGTAGAATAGTTTTTAATACTTTGGAGACGGTGATAACAAATAAATAATTTTACAAATTTCGTTTCCTCCCCTACGTAGAGTGTGGCCGACCCAGCCCCACTTTCGATCCCGAATTTTTGTTGCTATCGGCCTCTGGTGACAATGACGATGAACCTCGTTGTTTGAGATCCAGTTGTGAGGCCACCAGGCCCGAATTATATACCGCAGGCATCTGTTGATGAACACCTGCAGCAGCTGATACACACCATGTTTCGCTAGCGTATAACAGCACAGATTTCACGTTAGGGTTGAAAATTCTTATTTTGCTGCGATCACTTATCTGCCTGTTTTTCCAGATATTTTTTCAAACTCGCAAAAGCAGCTCTTGCTTTCTTGATGCGTGTGCCTATGTCGATCTTGGTACTGCCGTCTGACGCCATTTGGCTACCAAGATATTGGAAGCTTTCAACATTCTCCACTGGTTGCCCGGCTACTGTAAAACTGGAAGGGGTCACCGTGTTTACATCCAACGATTTGGTCGAAGAGGAGCGCTCAGCAAGGTCGTTGAGCTTACTCTGCATATTAGAGCGCCGTTGCGCGAGGAGTGCAACATCATCCGCCAATTCGAAGTCGTTTAGGTGCTCCATGGTTATAGGCTGCCATAACAGCCCGCGGTTTGGTACACGGTCAATCGCATCTACCAGAATCTCGTCGATTACGATGAGGAACAGTAACGGTGATAGAATACATCCTTGCCTCACACCAGCTACGACCCGGATAGGGTCGGACAAGACCCCATTGTGCACACTTAAAAATTTTCGCCGAGATCTCAGCATTTTTTGTTTATTTTCCCGAGGTGGGCACCGCCGAGATCTCAGTAAAAGTGACGTTTCATTTGCCGAGATACGGTAAATATTTTGCCGAAAATCAGTAATAAACCAAATTTTCTGCCGAAGTTCAGTTCTGGAATTTACTGAGCTACAGCGGTGCCCGATTTTGCCGAGCTCGAGTAACAAAAACTTAGTGTGTGCAGCACTCTACACGAGAAGGCCTTGTACTGTGCCTCGATGAGGCCGATGATTTTCTCAGGAACTCCCTTGCGTCTCAGTGATTCTCGTGATTGAGACGGTCGAAAGCTTTTTCGTAGTCAATGAATACCAAGCAAAGGGACTCTTGGAATTCGTTGACCTGCTCCAGAATGATGCGGAGCGTGACAATATGGTCCACACAGGATCTTCCGGCACGGAATCCGGCTTGCTGCCGCCGGAGAGTCGCATCGATCTTCTCCTGAATCCGGGCTAGGATAATTTTGCACAGAACTTTGAGAACGGTACACAGCAACATAATGCCTCGCCAGTTATCGCATACAGTCAGGTCACCCTTTTTGGGCACCTTCACTAAGATACCTTGCATCCAGTCGACCGGGAAAGTTGCGGTGTCCCAGATATTACGAAATAAACGATGCAGTAGTTGAGCGGATGCCATGGGGTCAGCTTTAAGCATCTAGGCTGATATGCGATCGACCCCTGGGGCTTTATTCGATTTCATGCTTTGGATGGCTGTTTAAATCTCTAGCAGTGATGGAGCTTTGGTATTGACGCGTGTTATACGTCGGATCCTAGGCAGATCATGCCGAGGTGGTGATGGCGTGGCTGGCACTTGAAAAAGTTGTTCGAAGTGCTCGAACCAGCGTTTCAGCTGGTCAGTTGGGTCGGTCAATAACTGATCATTCGCGTCTTTCACAGGCATCGTTGCATTCATCTCCGCCCCGCTTAAGCGTCGTGAGATATCGTAGAGGAGGCGAATGTCCCCGGTTGCGGCGGCTCTCTCTCCTTCGTCGGCCAGAGAGTCTGCCCACGCTCGCTTGTCCCGTCGACATGAGCGTTTTACTTCCTTCTCAAGAGCCGCGTATCGTTGACGGGCTAAGACTTTGGCTCCTCTGGTTTTCGATCGCTCTATCGCGGCTTTGGCTTCTCTTCGCTCCTCTATCTTTCTCCAGGTCTCATCGATTATTCCTTCAGATTATTCTCGCTGATGGCGATGAAGGCATTCTTGATGGCGCAAAATAGCGGAAACCCGGACAAAACATAATAAAACTCATATTTTTTTAAATTTTAACACATATATTGAATGAACTGATTCCAAAATTTGATGATTGTAGCTTGTAAATTTAATTTTTGGTGGTTTATTGAAGTTAATACTGTAAGTGTAAAGCATCTCCCGAACAAATTTTGATGGTGATTTGCTCATAGCTGCTCCAAAGCTGGAAATTGACTGCTTCAATGCTAAAATGAGGACGCTGTTAATGCTTTAGACCTTAAGGCTTGCGCCTCCAGAAGTACTCGAGTAGCATAGTACATGTTGGATAACAATTCTAACCTCAAAATGAATTTAGCGTCCCAAAATTACTCATTGATGAAAGATTCGAGCAACATATTAGGTTTTGTCCGGCCTTTGTATGGGGGCCCGCTGGTCTTCCACGCTGCCACCTTACCGAATATCCACAGCACGATTCTCCAGTTCTTCAACGAAGGACCGTTTCATTCACCGTGGCATCTTCCAGTCGGCGTGTGTTGAACCGTCGTCCAACTCTTTCCTCCTGCCGATGAATCCGCGCTGGCGTATTTCGCCGATGACGACGTGATGATCAGACGCGATATCGGCACTACGTTTATTCCGTATGTACAAGGCTCCGTTTTCATTTTCGGCTGACGCAGATGTGGTCGATTTGATTTTCTTTAAAGCCGTCACGGGAGACCCACGTGACCTTGTGAACCGGTCGATGAGGGAAGAGACCATGCCGTCCCATTATGCGCCCATAGTTTGAGCTGTCGGATCCGATCTTCGCATTAAAGTCGCCTATACAGATATTGATATCACTCTTCGGAATTCTATCTACGGCGGCATTGAGTTGGCTTTAGAAGTTCTCTTTGTCTTGCAGATCGGCAGCATCGGTTGGCGCATAACATTGGATTATAAGCCCAAGCAACCAAAAGTTCCTTTAAGAGTACGTTTTTCGCTTAAGCAGCTTTTAGTTACTTGGGAGGTTTCGGGCCCGTTTTCTAAATCTGGCAACGATTATCCTTTCACTTATAGGTTCCCACTCCATAAGCGCAGATTGTGCCTGGGCGCTTAGTAGGAAGCCAACTCCGCGATGCCGGGGAGCGTGTTCACCTCGTAAACCTCGAGTATAGCAGAACTTGTCCCGACGGCGTTCTGTGTTCTCCAAAGTTTGGCCAACGGACTTCACTCAGTCCCAGGATCTCAAGCTTCATGCGCCGTGCCTCATTGGCAAGTTGTGCCAATTTACCCTGCTGGGCTAGGGTTAAAACCGTTAATTGTTCCTATTCGAATGATTTCGTGTAGCTGATACTATTGATGTGTAACCGAATGCTGTTGGAAAAATAATTGCCGAAATATTATTCAGTCATCTATCTATCATCGAAAATCATCCTAAGGTGTAGCCAGCATGTTCGTGGTATAATCAACACTTAAATCTTGAGCTCATGAATAGTGCCTACAATGACGTGACCCATGGTTGAAATTCTAATGGCTAATTAGCTTTGTAGCCTGTGTTAATATTGTAAACTTTTGAAATTATTCAGATCTAAGAAACTTTTGGTAATAATTAGGAAACAGTATCACCAATAAATGAATGAGGGATTTTCTTAGTATTGAATGTAATAAAAATAAACATATTTTATCTCCTTTCCAGCTTCCTTGTGGAATCACCCCGATGGCTACTGAGTAAGGGGCGTGAATGTCAAGCGTATCAGATGGTGTTCGGACGAAAAGCCCCCAAGGAGTTATGTGATAGCGCAGAGAAGAACCAAGTTAGTTCGGCGGAAGTGGCTGCGGTTCTAGCTAAGGACGCCCAACCGGTAAAAGTGCCGCTAGGGACGCGCATAAAGCGATCTTTCAGCGAGTTCACCAAACTGTACGGGACACCGACCCTCTGTCGGCGAGCGTTGATTTGCCACTTCACGTGGTGCGTTACTTCGTTGTGTTATTACGTAACTGCTTTGAACGCGGATAACTTTGCCGCCAATCGTAACGTGTACGTCGCAACAACCGGTTCAGTGGATATTTTGGCATACATTATTTCAATGATAGTGCTCGCGTACTATGGCCGGAAAAGCACTTCATTCTGCTTCTTCCTCTATGCCGGAGTTTGCCTTCTTGTGGTATTGGCGATTTCTAAAGAAAACACAACGCTGCTGGTTACGTTAGCTATGTTGGGTCGGTTAGGAATAACAGCGGTTTATGCGGTGGTCACACTTCACACAGCAGAACTGTTCCCAACGGAAATCCGAAACACAGCTCTCGGAATCTGCTCGACAATGGCACATGTCGGATCGATCGCCGCTCCCTATATTGTGGATTTACTGGGCCAGCTGGCCTGGTGGATCCCAACGACAATCTGTGGCATAACGATTTTGTTGGCCGGATTTTTGACTTTGTTGCATCCAGAAACGAAGGATGCTGTGCTGAAGGACCACGCCAAACAAGAAGGGGATCCCAGCGAGGACCGAGAGCCAATGAAAGCGTAGGGTGGGTGATATTATCGTGTACAGATCCAATGTGTGCCAAAATTTATACTTAGAATAAGAAGAATTATCATGTATATCAAAACAGTTGACGTAATATTCAGCATTTCACCATGAGTGATCATAAGTTGGTCGCTGCGATTATTTTGTCAATCCACGTCTTGTAGAAACCTACGTTAGTATAGACCCCGGGTGAAGCTGGAGCTCCGCAACCTGCTCCATATGAAATAATTCCCTGCAATGTGTACGGTCTCGCTTCGTCTCCAAAGGATCCTAAATGTTTCTTCCGTCGGCATACCATTCCGCCACCGGAATCTCCCTATTGATAATGTAACGGCAATTATGAATTATTTCTAAGTTTATTTAAAAATGACACCCACCCTACATGCATCAGCTAAACCGATCGCACAAAACATTCCAGAATTGGGCGTGGTCGGAGCTACCACCGGTCCCAGCATTTTCAAGCACCGATCAAACGAGAGCGGTTGTACGGGTCCGTATTGAAGTCGGTTGCTAGTAGGTCCGTAGAATGAACCAGAACCGTACCCGAAAATATGACACTCCTCCATCGCATCGATTGGATTACTGTTACCAAGCACTAGATTTAGCTCGTCGCCACTGACGCCAATGACAATCGCCGCATTGTCGCTGTTTGGATTACTTTTGGCGGGCAATAAAAGCGTACTGTGGACCAACTTGTCTAATTGTTGAATAGATGCATCAACGTTGAATCGTAGTAGAGCGATATCACCGCCCAGAGTCACGCTGCCGATTTTGAAACAATGTTATAGGCAATTATTAGTTAAATAGTTAAATAGTTTTAAATAATAATATAGAAAGGTTTAGACTCCCTACCAACGATCACGATTGATCATATAGCCTTCACGTACTTAACGGAAAGTCAAAATTGAAACATAAAAAGTTTAATAATTATTGAAATCCCATCCTTCGAATATTTCACTTTCAACAAAACTCGTAGTAGTATTGGTAGTATAATCGACATAAGAAAGGAACATTTTAAAATCTTCGCGTCAAAACTCACCTATTGTAATTCGGGTGGGAAAACACTTCCCGGATGCGATGTACGGTTGCTACACTCGGTATAGGATGTCCTCCAATGTAGGCATAGATTTCGGAATTTCTCTGACTTAAAAAGCGCATTTGCAGTTAAAAATATTTTATGACAAAAAAAATCTAATCCTACCTTCCAATGATGCAGTGATTAGCGGTCAGGATCCATCCTGTGCCGAGATAGGTACCCCCACAGAAATGCACCAGTGTTCCATTGTTGAGGGCTCGTTGAAGTGAAACAGCGAAACTGAACTGCGACGGATTTTCTGGAAGCTCACCATGCACAATCGGATGACCAGATATAGTTTTGATTGAGAGTAAAATAAAAATATAAAAAGATCGAACCATTTTGGGTAAGTGCTGCCCCGCAAACGATCGCGAGTAATTCCAAAATTGTTGTTGTATGTACATTGTACTTGTCTATTTCATGGATATACTTCCATTTGGTATCGATTTCAGACAAAACAAAAATACGAAAGCTGTAACGGCTGTTTAAACAATGGTACCGTTTTGTGGCAGGTATAGCAACATTCACCTAGTTACTCACGTGTAGGGTGAAATATTTGTAGATCGATCCAATCCAGTTTATAATAAGTATTGTAATATCACCTGTTTATTTGTACCTACTGTGTAACGAAATTGCGTTGGCAAAGTAATCAAATCATCAAAACGCTATGTTGCCGCTAGTCAACGAGGTGACACTGTTCAGAAGCCAAGCTGATCATATTTCAAGTTCAACGGAAAACTGTAAACCCTTTATTTTATAAATAAACTCGTCAAGGAAACGTAAAACAAAATTAAGACTATATTGATTGAAGAATCATAGAGTTCAGTCACAGTTTAGTGCTATTAAAAAAGCGTAAGGTTGGTTGTGAGATACAAAAGGGACCATGTTTGGATTCTGCTGGTCCCTACTCCCTTTTATAGGCTTGTGGTTTAGTTTATGCGTTTGTTAGAAACGGGGATCCAATCGAACTATTTGTTTTTTGAAACTGCATGAGATTGTATTTGTTTCGTTAATACTTAACTGGTTAAAAGGTTACAACCGTGATTGTTGCTACCACCAGAAAATCTACTGTAAGCTCCAAAAATTTAGTGCATTGATAAGAGGAAAATATTGAAGAGAAATCTATCAATGGAGTAACGTGATGCCCTTTGGTTTAAAAGGTGCTCCAACGACACAAACGAAGCTAATGCATAAGGCAATAGGTTTCGATTTAGAACCTGCAGTATTCATATACATGGACGACATAATTATTTTAACTAACTCATTACAAGAACACTTCAGATTACTTGAAATAATCGAGCAGAGAATCAAAAAAGCTGGACTGACTATAAGTCTAGACAATTCGAAGATATGCCAAAAAGCAGGTCCAATATCTAGGTTACGTAATTTCAGAGGAGGGGCTCTCTATACACGCAAAAAAAAGCGTTCATGAATTCGTGAATTAACAAGTTCACGGTGTATTTTTTCGTGAACAACAGCCACGGATTCGGGAACTAAGTCACGTTTTCTGGAACGTTCTGGAAAACGTGACTGGTGTTCCCGAATCCATGAATTAAATCAAGGTGTATTTTTGCTTGATCACGAATTCGGGAACGCTTTTTTTGCGTGTAGACAGTAGAAACAAGACCCGATATTGAGTTACCGATTCCAAAAACAATGAGGGAAATCCGTAGTTTAATAGGAATGATAGGATTCTTCAAACAATTTATTCCTAACTATAATGAGATTCTATCGCCCATAACTGATCTGTTAAAAAAAAACTAAATTAAAATGGACTAAGGAAGCAGAATTAGCTTTGAGAAAATTGAAGAGTGTACTTACTTCGCCTTCGATACTAGCACATCCAGAATTCAAAAAAACATTCATCATAGACTCGGATGCGTCAGAGCATGCAGTCGGGGCCGTTCTTATGCAAATACAAGACGGCATTAAGAGACCAACTACGTTCTATGCAAAGAAATTATCAACGGCTCAGCAAAAATATTCAGTCACAGAACGAGAATGCATAAGATTAATTCTGGCCACCGAGCGATTCCGACACTATATTGAAGGGACAGTGTTCAAGGTTATAACGGATGCGCAGTCATTAAAATGGCTCAATCAAGTCTCCGTAGAAGGAAAGTCAGCACGGTTGGTCCGCTGGGCAATCAAACTTCAGTAACGTGATTTTGAGCTGAAATACAGAAAGGGAGGTTTAAACATGAACAAGATGCATTGTCAAGGATTTATGTGGTAGATATATTAGCTAAGGATGTGCAGGTTGACCCACGATTCATATGGAAATATTATCCACCAAGTTCAGAGAGAATCGCAATTTTAGAAGCCGAACATAATTTGGTAAATTCCAGAAAAATACTTTTGGCCCAAAATGAGTACGGAAATCAGAAGATATTGTGCAGCTTGTGATATATGTAAAATGTCGATTGTCGAAGCATCCTAACAGAAACCAAACCTCGGTCATGGGGAAACAGAAAATCGCGGATATGCCGTGGCAACTCATCTCGGCCCATTTCCGTAATCACAGATCTTTTCTCAAAATTCGTTGTTATTCAACCTATGAGAGAGACAAAGACTACAACACTCATTAACTTTATCCAGCTTTCCACGCTCACCATAATGGCGGCTGCTATAAACAATTTTGACAGTAACTGCTTCCAGACACTGAACTGAAATTTAGCTCCCAGCAATCCATGATTGTATGTATCTAGGCATTTGTTTGTTATTTATGAACATGAAAAGTTTCGATTAACTTCATACGTACAAAAGAATCAAAACTTATTGCAAATCTTATTTTTAAATGATAAACCCATTATTTTCTTACAGGCAATAGCGAAGTTTATGAAGATATGGAGGCTTAGAACATTTTGAGGATAATTTTGCCCGCAACTGCTCGATTCCTCATATAAACCCTTCGAAGCTTCGTAGTCATCATAACCGCCCTCTGAAGTGTGTCCAGGCTGTCTTTTATTCTTCAGATTCCAAGGTTTTAGTTGCATTGAATAAATGACTCTCGTAGATTGTCTGAACATGAAACATCTCATCCAGGGAGAATCAGACATCATGTCTTGAATGCCGTTCATTGAATCACATTATTCACGAAACAATTGAACGAATATTAGAACAGATGTTCCAACATTCTTCTTTGTCTCTTTTATTTACAGTATTCTTAATAAAATATTGGTTCGATGAATAAGTATTTCGTCATTAATTTCAAAAAAAGATTATTACGTGAATATGCTATCTGCATTAGATTTCAAAAATGCAAATTGTGTATTGCGAGCCATTCGGCGTTTTCGGAATTTTGCATGTTGCAGCTCATCAACGGCAGACCGTTACTACAATACTCTTTTATGAGGTTTAGAGTTCCGCCTCCACGTTCCATGAGAAAAAAGGTGTTAACGAATATAACTTTTGTGTAGAATGTTGTAGTTTTATACAATCTTGATTTACAAAATCGTAATTTCGTTTGAATGTCAATAGTTGAGACTTATGATCTTCACCAAAGATGTTGGCCTGTAAAGATATAATTGTTTTTAATCATTGAAATTTGGAATATAATTTGAGGCCCTTCTACGTCTGCAAAAGGTTTCTTGTTTATCTTCTTCTATATACATAAAAATGAATTTCTGTCTGTCTGTGCCTTATAGACTCGGAAACTACTGAACCGATCGACGTGAAAATTTGTAAGTAGAGGTTTTTGGGGCCGGGGAAGGTTCTTAAGATGGTTCGAGACCCCTCCCCGCTTTGGAAAGGGGGGCTCCCATACAAATGAAACACCAATTTCTTCATAACTCGAGATCTAATCAGAAAATAAATCAATTTTAGGCGAAACGAAGTTCGTCGGGTCTGCTAGTAAATAATAAACAAGTCGCTAGTTACACAGAATCATGGTTTGCTTGGAGTCAAATTCCAGTTCAGTGCCCGGAAGCAGTTACTGTCAAAATTATTTATAGCAGCCGCCAGTATGGTGAAAGTGGAAAGCTGGATAGAAAATATTATTATTTTACAATTCGGTGTTCCAGAGATACTCATTTCGGACAATGGTCCTCAATTCAACTCATTTATTTATTTCCAGACTAAGGTCGGAGTGGCCTGTTACTTACTTACTTATGGATCCTATACACCTCCGGTGCACAGTGTTTTATTTCGTCATTTTCACGATCGAAATACAAAAACTCGTAAAGTGTTGATTTCGGATATAGGGTATTCACAGAAGTTTCAAGATATTTATGAGCGCATCTTTCGATAAAAAGAGTTTGATGATTAATCCCCCTAAAAGTGAGTTGAGAAATTTATTTTTCCTCCAGAATGAGATAGACACGTAGTATTCCGTAAAGTTGTAGCAAATGTTAATACGAGCAACTTTGCTGAACATCCCGAGTTTCTATCTCTTATATATATAACAAACTTAAGACGATTTACGTAAAAACCCCATAAACATCTTATTTCTCATTCTAACTCTTTCCAATGATTTTTCCCATTTTCCGTTTCTTCTACAAAGTTGTTGAACAAGCAAAGTTACATGTTTTTGCTGAACATTGTAACATTCCATCTCACATACAACAAAAGTTATCTTTAAATTATACATATTTTTAGAGATATTTCCACTTGTGATTACTCCCTTAATTGCAAAAAGTCGCAAATTTCACAAATTTGCTTTGTAGAAGAGACGGAAAATGTGAAAAATCATTAGAAATAGTTTAAGTTAAGAGAATGATTTTAAGGGGATTTCCACGAATTTGGAAACAACTTTTCCTTTGGTATTACACGCGTCGATATTGACGCGTGTTATACGTCGGATCCGAGGCAGATCATGCCGAGGTGGTGGTAGCCTGGCTGGCAATTGAAAAGGTGGTCGAAGTGCTCGAACCAGCGTTTCAGCTGGTCAGTTGTGTCGGTCAATAACTGATCATTCGCGTCTTTCACAGGCATCGTTGCATTCATCTTCGCCCCGCTTAAGCGTCGTGAGATATCGTAGAGTAGGCGAATGTCCCCGGTTGCTGCGGCTCTCTCTTCTTCGTCGGCCAGAGAGTCTGCCCACGCTTTGCCCAAGTTCCAATACTCACGCTTCCACGGGTCTTCTGATGACAATTGACCGCCAGCTAAGGGTTGCGTACTTAGCTGGTAGTGTAGCCTGGGCACTGTTGTCCTTCTGACATCAGCTAGAGTGAGAGGGTGCGTCCTGTGGGGTCTGCCTAGGATGTGGTGGGGTTCGACAGTGGGCTCTGTTGAACTTCTATAAAAAGCTGCATGTGTCTCCAAGTAGGCCCTGTCAAAGCGTCAAAGCGTGTGCCGCTCAAAGCGCACTAGCCTAGTCCTGGTGTTGGGTGGGACTTTACACAAATTTGACCCGACTGGTCGAGCGTCTGTTCACCAAGGAGGTGCGGCTCCAACAGCGTCTGTTCTGGCATCCAGCGGCTGAGTATGAAATGCTATTCCCCGGCTAAGATGGCAGCCCTATCCCGGTGGATAGGGAACCTTGGGCCAACAACATACTGTTTCCGAAACATCAATTTGTTCAAGAATCCGATAATGAAAGAATACGGAGTGGCCTGTGCTGTACAAGTCTTCTCCATTCAACTCGGTCCATGGCTGCACGTCGCCAACCACGCAGTCTGTGGAGAGTCCGCAAATCGTCCTCCACCTGATCGATCCACCTTGCCCGCTGTGCACCTCGGCTTCATGTTCCCGCCGGATCGTTGTCGAGAACCATTTTCATCGGATTACTGTCCGACTTTCTGGCTACGTGCCCGGCGCACCGCAGTCTTCTGATTTTAGCGGTGTGAACGATGGATGGTTCTCCCAACAGCTGATGCAAATTGTGATTCATTCGCCTCCTCCACGTACCATCCGCTATCTGCACCCCACCATAGATGGTACGCAGCACTTTCCTTTCGAAAACTCCCAGTGCGCGTTGATCCTCTACGAGCATCGTCCAGGTCTCGTGCCTGTAGAGATCTATCGATCTAATAAGCGTTTTGTAGATAGTCAGTTTGGTGCGCCGGCGAACTCTATTCGAACAAAGCGTTTTGCGGAGTCCAAAGTACGTACGGTTTCCTGCCATGATGCGTATCCGAATTTCTCTGCTGGTATCGTTATCGGCGGTCACCAGTGAGCCCATATAAACGAATTCTTCAACCACCTCGATTTCGTCACCACCAATACAAACTCGTGGTGGGTGGCTCACATTGACCTCTCTTGAGCCTCTTCCTATCATGTACTTCGTTTTCGACGTGTTGATGACCAGTCCAATCCGTTTAGCTTCGCTTTTCAGTCTGATGTAGGCTGCTTCCACCCTCTTAATGTTACGTGCCATAATATCAATGTCGTCTGCGAAACCTAATAACTGGACGTTCTTCGTGAAAATCGTACCACTCGTGCCAATCCTTGCCCTTCGTATTACTCCCTCCAAAGCGATGTTTAATAGCAGACACGAAATACCATCACCTTACCGTAACCTTCTGCGCGTTTCGAAGGGACTCGAGAATGCCCCTGAAACTCGAACTACGCACATCACCCGATCCATCGTCGCTTTGATCAACCGTGTCAGTTTATCCGGAAATCCGTGCTCGTGCATTAGCTGCTATGTGGCTCTGAAGTCGATGAATAGATTATGTGTGGGCACTTTGTCCGTGGTGGTGGAGCGTTAGCCCACAAAACCCGCCTGATACTGCCCCACGAACTCTCTTGCAATCGGTGCTAGTCGACGGCATATAATTTGGGAGAGTACCGTAGGCGGCGTTCAGCAATTTGATTGCGCGGTAGTTGCTACAATCCAGCTTATCACCCTTTTTGTAGATGGGACACACGACACCTTCCATCCACTCCTGCGGCAGAACATAATCCTCCCAAACGTTGGTAATTACCCAGTGTAGCGCTCTAGCTCTTCTGGTAGTTGGTCAACTCCAGGGGTTTTGTTGTTTTTCAGCCGGCCGATCGCCTCCTGGATTTCCTGGAGATTCGGAGCTGGAAGTCGTATGTCCTGCGCGCGTGCTCCTAGGTTTTTTACCATACCACCACCGGTGTCTGCCACATCAGCTTCGTAGTGCTGACCAGTGTTGGTAAAAACTCAAAATCTCAAAACTCATGGATGAATCAAATCAAGCGTGAGTTGAAACGCACCCAACTCAGCACCTAAAAACTCATTGATGAGTTGAATCATCCATTTGAATCATCGTAAGTTTTCTTTTGTTCTCTTTCGTTAAAAACAGTGAATTGACATCTGTCGCAGAAAATATTAGACACTCTTTTATATATAAGCAATAAATTGCCCCCAAATTGATTTCAAATGTGTTTTTGAACCAAAATGATTTTTTAGCAAATGAGTGAAATGATGCGTTTTAGCATGAAAAATTCAAGCGTGATGCATTCCTTTAAAACCGCAGACGATTTCGTTCGCACGGGAGCGCTCGTTGATTGAGATTTATGAGTGATTTTACCACCACTGGTGCTGACGCCTTCTGGGGGATAGGCTGTACTTAATGTAATCATTCACACAGGCACTTACACCATTTGAGACTTACTTGGATGCTCACTTTAACAGATACTACGCTAAGACACTCCTACCTCTGCAGGTGTAGTATATGCACAAACTTTAGCCATGCCTCGGGGTGACGATAGCTGTCCTTCCTCAGCACAAGCCGATCACGCAATCAACGATACTACGCTACGACACTCCTGTCTCAGCATGCACAGTCCACACTAAAACTTCTGCCATGCATTTAGCCCCTACACTCCTACCTCGGCACAAGAAGATCACTCGCTCTACTACCGAAGCAGCCCACGCACTACCCTACCGAACTAGGGACAGCCCCAATCCCATTCGCCTTGGAGTTTTTGGTACGTCATATGATCAGTCGAACCGAGCCTGTCGATATGACCGGATTTACACCGTTACGCATTACTTCAGAGTATCCATATCCCAGCGTAACGGGACCCATAAATTGTATTATTACTTTTGATGACGCCGCAACTAAAGGAGGGGACCTGTACCGCAACTAAAGTAAGGGAAGGAAGTAAATATTGATGGGAAACTTAAATAGAGGCTCTTGACTCAGCGACACCCTGCTAAGTACCACGGAGTTGGATATTGGGAAGGTATTCGTTATACTAATGACACACTGATGGTATGATGGGCTGCGAAATGGTGAGTTGACATCTGGGAAGGAGCGACCTACACAGCTCTGGTCCTCACAAGTTCCAATTTAACGCTTCCACGGGTCTTCCGATGGCAATCGACCGCCAGCTAAGGGTTTTGTACTTAGCTGGTAGTGCAGCCTGGGCACTGTTGTCCTTCTGACATCAGCTAGAGTGAGGGGGTGCGACCAAAGGGACCATCGTCCCAAACCCCTAATCCCAAGGCGTTAAGCGACCCGTGCCGAGGGGATGCATGGCCAGGGGTGAAATAATGAGCTAGGCCTTTAACGGAGCCTGTGGGGTATCTGGGCACCCTTCACAGTAATTGTCCCTTACCGCGTCATGCTGGGCTCTGGCGTGGTGGACCTCTTTTCCCGAGCAACTCGTGGCACCAAAATGGAAAACCAAGGCAATTCTTCAATTAATGGTAATAGTTAGGCGATTACCCTTCACAAGAGGTAGGTTGTTCAGGTCTTCGCCTAGGAGGCCAGAAGCAATAGTCGGCAGCTCGGTGCGCAGCGCCAGCGTGGGTCACTTAACCATCTCCCAGGCTACGCCGGTAGAGGTTATAGACGGCCCATGGCTTGTAAAGGCGATGAACCGCGAGGTGGCGACGGAACAGACACAAAAACGGGGGAAACAGTCTCCAGGGGATGAGCTCCCTGGGGGCCGCTCCAAAACGCGGAGGGTTACTACCCCGAACAAGGGTAGTGGGGCTGGGAAGCTGAACCCCGGCCAGGTACCTCCCAAACCGGGGGAGGAAGGACCTGGAATGGTTCGTCCACCCAGGAAAAACGGTGGTAAGGGGTTACGGCAGGCTGAGAACTCTCAGCCGCCCCAGACCAGGGGAATAGAGGGGGATGACGCCTCCTGGACCCTGGTCAAGAACAAGAGGAAACCCAAGACGTCAAGGGCCGAAAAGAAGGTCCAGGCGAATGAGGGTAGCAAGAAGTCTAGGGTAGGCGCCAATCGCTCCAGGGGCGATGCCCTAGTCATCACGGCGGACGAGGCTAAGTACTCGGACGTCTTGAAGGCGATGAGGAGTGACGTCAAGCTCGGTGAACACGGCGCCGACGTACGTTGAATAAGACGTACCCGGATGGGCGAGATGATCCTCGAGCTGAAGCGGGGCGTCTCGCAAAAGGGCGCCGCCTACAATAAGTTTGCGGAGGAAGTCCTAGGCGAGACGGTCAAGGTGAGGACACTCACGACGGAGGTGAATCTAAGGGTTAAAGACCTGGACGAGATCACCGAAGTAGAAGAGCTCGTCACGGCACTGCGGCGACAGTGTGAAGTGGAGACGCCCACCGCAGCCGTTCGGCTACGGAAAGGTCCGGGAGGGGCGCAGGTAGCATTGGTTCGGCTATCTGCAGCGGATGCCTCCAAGGTAGTCAAGTTAGGGAGCGACAAGGTGGGATGGTCGGTGTGCCCTGTGGGCATAAACGAGCAATCCGCTTCAAGTGCCTGGAACCGGGGCACAAACAATGGGACTACGAATGCCCTGACAGAAGCAAGCTCTGTCGACGCTGCGGATTGGAGGGACATATGGCACAATGTTGCACGAACCCTCCCAATTGTTTGATTTGTTCCAGCAAAGCTGTGAACAGCAAGCACCCCATGGGGGGTTTGAAGTGCCCGGCGTTTAAGCGTGCTGCAAATTCACAGTGCAGGTAACGCAGCTGGCTTGCTCGGCGTCGCCCGAGTGTTTGGTGCAGGTATGGGAAAAATCGGTTCATTTAGCGTTAATCTTTCACTCACCTCTACACACAATCGCAAATTAGACAAACGTACACGAGCCCTTCCAATATTTTCGATTTCGATTGTCTACCGTTTGGCTTCAGTTAGTAACGAATCGTGCCAAAAACAAACAGACAAAATTCATCACCGAATCTTTCCCACAGATAGCAAATGATGCATAGCCGAGTATTTGTTTACATTCGGTTCGTAAACGAATGAAATCGCAATTGAGTGGTGAGTGAGGATTCGGCAGAAAGATTCAGCCCGCAAAACGAATCATTGAGTCTAAATGGAATCAATCTTCTGAGTCCAACTCAGTATTTTCTGCTGCACTCACTACACATCGGTTTATCCTCATCTCTCGATTTCTTTTCGCACTGTCTTTGGTTTCACTTATTCCTGCTGGGGAGGCACTCAGTAGGTATGAATCGTTTGTTGGTTCGCTGCTGGGTTGAGTAGCATTCATTTTGCAATCGTGTGTTCGCTGATGGATAGGGATTTAAAATCTGCGTGATTCGTGTGAGTGAGTGAGTTTTCCCATAGCTGGTTTGGTGTGCGCAGGTTTAGAGGAAACGGCGGAACACGTGTTGTTAGTGTGCCCACGTTTTCGCGTAATGCGTGACCACATGCTTGCCACATGTGGTCTGGACACTACCCCGGACAACCTAGTTCGGAGGATGTGTAAAGATGAAGTTGGCTGGAACGCCGTTTTATCGGCTATCGTCCAAATCGTCTCGGAGCTAGGTGGCACGTGGACTCAAGGATGGCTAGTTCAGGCGCAAACAAGAGGTGGTCCAAGGGTTCGGAGTCGGCTTCATGGGTCATACCGGTGGTCATGCCCTGTGGTCGAACTCGATCCTTTTATCGAACAAGTGGCCGCGCGAAGAACAACATGGTATCGTCGCTTTCGCGGCGTTGGTCAACTGGGCGGGTTTCGAGCCCGAGGACGGAAAGAGGTCCTCGTCAAGGCTGGGGCAGGCGTAGGCACCACGTCGGCAAGTAACTCTGTATGTTGGCGAACAGACTCTATCGCAGAGAGGTCAATTTGGGGTGCACGCGGCATCATCATTCTTGATACCAGTCGTGCAGAGGGAAGCAGGCGCGAAGTCGACCCTTCCCACCTTTCGAGGACATAGGAAAAGCCGGCAATGCGCTGGCACGATACCATGGTGTTCTTCTAAAAAAGCGAGTCACGATGTTCGATGCTGCAAGGACACGCAGCTAACCTTGAAGGTGCGTCGTGCACTGCCCCCCCCCCCTTTGAAGCATTACTTTCTGGTTGGGGGGGACTATGGGGTTGGCGGCAATAGAAACGGTTTAGCGGGTCGGGGATGTAGTTCTGCCTCCCTCGTTTGTTATTGGAGGTGGTTCCTAACCCCGCACTTCCTGGACAACCCAGGATGTCTGTTGAGCAGATTCCCCCTCCATTACTTAGGAAGAAAAAAAAAACACTGGTGGTATAACTACCATGGTACAAGAATCTTGAAATGAGTACCATACCAATTATTGTCTTTATTAAACATAGTCTTAAAATAATTTTCTTGTCCTCTAGTACCATGGTACAAGTACCACAGGTGTGTCCTTAGTATTAGGTCAGGATTTGCCTGTAACATACCACGTAGGGTAAGACGGTATAATGCGCCCCACCTGGCCAAAACGCCCCACTATGATTTCTAGAAAACTATAACTAAGGGTCAAATTCAGTTTGTACCTATAAATATTTATAAAACCATCATCCTATGTGAATATGGGAGTATTTTTGTATTACATAATGAAAATATTTGCAAAATACAAAAAGTCACAGTTTTGATGTAACTTTTAATGTTTGTTTGTTCAACATTCTGGAGCGACACTAGCATACTGTCCGTAAAACTTGCACTGGAACACTCAGTTGGGCAACAAAATAACTTTTCTCAGTGGTTAATCCTAATATAAAATTGCTTCCATCTTCAAAAATGTAACGTTTTCCAAAAACATGTTTCACTGATCAAAACGCCCCAGTGTAGGCAGGACAATATGCCCTTACCAACTGGACGCAAGCGCGGCGAGCTTGCATCAGTTGCTTCCAAATTATATGGAAACTATTGAAATGTAATTCCAACCTGCTTAAATGGACTTATGTGGTTTTTTTATTGTCAAGCACATAAGAATTTGTAACCTTTCTATTATGTGATTGATAAAATACTAATGAAGGGCTATGAAACGTCTTTGGTTAAGGTGGGGCGTATTGCCCAGGCACCTTTTGAAATCCATTTTCTTACGACTTTTCAAAAAAGCTTTATTACGTGTTATCTGTAATATTTTTATATGACTACTCACGGGCAATGCATTTGCGACTTCCTGTACTACCAAATAACCTAAAGTTTGCATAAATTGCGTTGAAAAGTAAAAAGTTATCAAGGAGTTGCCTTAGGGGGGGTGGGCATATTATACCGTCTCACCCTAAAGATGTCTACCCAGAATTACGGGTATAGTGTTCTCTAAGCACTTGCACAGTTATTAACTGCGAGGTTTCTAAGCCATGTTACCATTTTTTTGCATTCGTATATCATGTCCAGGGAAGTTGAGAAAGTTTTCTGGACCGGACCGGGAATCGAATTCAGCCACCTTCAGCATGTCTTGCTTTGTTAGTTGGAGATAAAAATAAAAGAACAACAAAAAAGAGGGAATTAATATTTGTATCAACTGCGAAACACACCCAGATTGAACGCTCGTGATGTCAGAGAATTAATTACTGTCAATTAGAACGTTGTCGATTTGTTCTTGTGTTTTTGATTCCTTGATCTCGATGCACCTTAGTGTCATTTTTGCGGGAAAAAAAGATGCAGTATCATGCCGTGTGAGAATGCAAAGTTCATGCATCGTTGGCTGTTGTCATTCAATACGGTGTTAATTGATTACATATTAGTAAATACCCCATTTGAATAACAGCCCGTATATTCATCTCAACCGTCGATATACCCAATTGAAAATAGATTTAATTCCAATATTTCGCATCGAATGTATACACAATAACGAATGGAACACATTCTTCATAGTTCAGAATATTATTTGAAACTTTGTTTAAGTAATGTATTAATTCACAAGACTCAAAATATTTTTTTTTATTTATTTTATATAATTTCATTGATCTATAAGGGGGCCAGGGGCCAAGTCACCGATGTGAATTTGGAATTCATATCGTCCATGATACACCATGGACTTAAGGATAAGGCTTCACAACATCTTTAACCATGGGGGTTTTAAGTTTTGCGGGATATACTCATAGTATATCGCTGTCTAAGGAGTTGGGGCAGGTTGGGGATAGTTTTATGATGAATACTTAAGCTGCGGAGAAATGTCAGTTATTATATATGATTATATGTTTTACATTTAGTTCTAATTAAAATTAATAGCGTTGGGGTCATGTTCCTATCAAGCAACAGAAGCTCGAAAAGTACGTTAAAAAATTATTAGTTAATCATCAATCGCACGTGTTTCAGTCTAAATATAATGATATTGATGATGAAGTAGGAAACTCTAATGAAAACGTATTTTAACTATAATGTTGCATTAGATTTTGAAGATTATTTAGTGAAAGCCTCTAAAACTGCATTAAAAGGGCAAAGCGGGCCGCAGTTTAGAACCGTTCATCAAGCAATCATCAAAAATTCTCTACTCATAATTTTAATCACTACATATTCTGAACTTCATTTCGAGAAAACTCCGAATACTATCATTGTGGGCTACGATAGTCCTCGACAGCATCGGAATTGCCTCCAAACAAGATTCGACAGTTCATGAGCTTCAATTTGATGATGGGCTTAGGAAGTCTTATGATTGATCTCCACGTCTATGTTTCTATTGTCAATCTTTTCGTATCCTCAGTCATAATTATGTCAAATGTTTAGTACGGTGTCATATCGTCTTACAATGTTTAATTCTACTATCATTTTGTCTGTCTTAGTTATTACATGTTTCCTACGTTATTCAGTTTAAATCTATGCTAGTTGTAGATTATGTTGCGTATAGCTGTCAGTAAATTGCCTCCATTTGTTTATCACTAAAGGTTAGCTTTGCTTAGACGAAAAACCTAGTTAAAGCGTTATGCGAAGATGAAGAAATGGTCCCTAAGTTGTCTAATTGTCCTAAAGCCTTAAAAGCAAGCGTAACTTTAATTGTGTGGGTCGTGGTCAGAGCTATAGATTCACTTTTCGGTGGCAAAGTAAGGCTTCATCACGCCTATTCCCTATCTTTTAGTAAAAATTATCGAGAATGAAGCTATTATAATATTGTTTGCATACCATCGCTATAGGGTAAAGGATGTATTTTGGACCACCCTTACGAGGGCTCTTATTTTGGACCACCAAGAGGAATTTGCACTCAGTGGTCCAAAATATGAGCCGTCGAACTGGTGGTCCAAAATACCTCCCTTACCCTAATTTGTGGTATTTTCAATTATGGTTCTTCAAAGTGAGCCATAACAAAAAAAGGCGCCACGTTCCTAGTTTTGATAAAACTTCTACTCAGTGAATCCAACAGTCAATTCCCTATTACCGTCGATAAAATTGATCACACTCAATAAAAAATTGTACCTATCTAGCTAGAATTAAGCGCGGCTACGACTCATCATAATCAGGGAACGCTTCAGAAAAGTATTGCAGAAAAGAAGAGATCTACCACCATTATCACTGAGGGGTGAGATCTGCCTGACTGCACTACCATTCAAGGTTCCAAGACTTGACGTCCGTTGGATCACATCCGTACGATCAGTGCATCAATGCCAGATTATAACGCGGCATTAAACAAAAATAGTCAACATGTGATACCACCACGACAGGATATGTCTTTGGTTGCCATATCAGTGCTAATGGCGTAAGCCCACTCACCGCGGCAAGGTAACATATCCAAGGGGAGGGAATTCACAAGACTCAAAATAATAGGAACAAAATTAGAAAACATTATTACTCTACTCAAATTCAAGATAAAACAGATTTATCGTTTTGAAATTCGCTTCACAACTCAGCATCACTTCAAACATATTCACTATAAATTAAATTATATTTGAATAACTACGCAATTTCTTATTGTTTGATATTGGTTTAATTTTAACAATTTCTCGAAAATCCAGGTAGGTATTCCAAACTGTTTACATGGCTTACAGTATCCGTAAGGTTTGCCGACCTATATTTTTATCAGTACAATCAAAGTTAAATGCCTATATTCCGGGTATAAGCCACCCGGAGTGATAATTAATTACTATATGTCCGAAACGAATTGCACTAGGGTAACGGTACCAATAGTGGAGGTATTAGTAGATCTACGAAAGAAAATATTTTTTAAAAATTGATAATTATGGGAAATTTACAGCTTTAATATCTTATCTAATAGATAAACTAATAAATTTGCTAACAAAAATGAGATAGATGTCATTTAACATTAACAATTACCGAATATTGCTTGCACCACTATGGGTACACTGTTCCTTTAGTGGAGGTACAGTTGCACCACTATAGGTGCAAGAGAGTCAATTTCGTTAAGGAAAATCATTGTTTTCAATAGTTTTCGAAGCGAAATCTTAGGATAAGTTGCATTTAACAGGATATTTAAAACACGACGCATCAACTGAAACCATCGTAAAGTGTATAAATATGATAAATCTCATTAAAACCTCACTACCTCCACTATTGGTGCTACCTCCACTAAGGGTACGGTTACCCTACATGTGAGAGATTTAATTTGAAAAATGTATTAGAGGGTAACCACTTCCTTCGGTGCAGTTTGATCCCACGATCCCAGTACGCTAGACAGGTGCTTTACCTACTAAGCTGCGAAGAACCTTCGTCGTTCTCCGTAGCTCAGCGGGTACTGATGAGTTCAAATTCCCAACATCAGGGCTGTGGGGTTTGAGTAAAATGCCTTCAGCAGCAAGCCATGACTCTGCCTCTTCTGGTCAGATCTTCGCGAAGTGCACACGCATCCGCGGAGAGTCTCTTTCATAATTTAGTTCTGGCCGTTTAGGGCCACACATTTTGGCGATCCTGCCAGTCTACTTTTTGGATCCTGTCGCTGATTTCATGAGGTGAGTAGTTCAAGTGGTTAAATTGTAAAGAGTGATATTATTTTAGTTGCAAAATCACAAGGCTCGTCTGGAAGACCGCTATTGTGCCGAGATCTGCTGTACAGAATCCACACAAAATCTATTTTTTTAGATTTCCATTACTTATTATTGTTGTCTAGCAACGACACCCTTCTCATCGTGAATCCATTTTGTCCGTTTGTCCATATCATGTATCCAATGATCGTTACATTGTTCGGTTGCCATTCATCCGGGTAACGTTTGAGAAATGCTTCCGAGAAGGACAAGTTGTCAGTCGTCATCAGGCAGCCGTGACGTACCCAAAAACGCCACCGTATCGGCTGCGTATCCGGTAACTGACGAGGTTTTGGTGGAGAGGCTGGGACTCGAACACATGACCATCCGCTTGTAAGGCAAACGTGCAGCCTATCACGCTACGGGACCCCCTAGGAAATCGGTTTGTGGTTTGCAAAATCACAATGCGCGTCTGGAAGACCGGTGGAAAATGGTTAGTGATTTAGACTTTTTTTAACTATTTTTATTCGCTAATTATCTAATACATGCATTCATCTTTTAGACTAGGTGTTCCGTGTTTTCTTAACACTATCATCCTTATTTGCTATGTTACATTTTTAGTTATTATTAATACATTTCAATTGCCTCTGGCAGTTAGGATTTTTCCTCTGGTTAAATTGAACCATGTAGGAATTACAATGTTTTAAACTTAAACTAAACCTAACCTAATTTATACTAAGGGTACTGTTCGAGAGTGGACTGTATTTAAAAAACTCAACATAGGCGGACCGACGGAACTCTCTGGGAAAACCAACCACGAAGTTCGGATACCGGATAAAGAAGTCCTTTGCTTAGTTTAAAACAATATATTTACACTAATTACATTTTCTTTGTTATCGAATTCACTTCAAGCTTATTATATGTAACAAGTCTAAACGAGTTGAAGGCACGGCGTACAGTGATGGCGTCTTCCTTCTCGGTTGGAAAAAACCATCGCGTACTCTTCTTTGATGCGCTCCTTGCGCGCTCGTTTCGTGCTGCTGCGTTGTGGTTGCGTTGAAGGATGTATCCTTCGTGCAGCTGCGTGTTGTTAGACAAGAGCAGCAGACTGTCGTTGTACGATACACTCACAAAATATTTTATTCGTGACGGATGGCTCGAACATCCTCCCCCACGGGTTCTTTGCGCTCGTTGTCCAGTATAGGTAGCGGGGCCAGCTTGTGGATCGGACGCTTCAGAAGACCAGCTTTAGTTCGAACGTCCACCACACGGACCAATCCATCCGATCCAGTGTAGTTTGCCTCGACCTTACCCAACTTCCATTGTTGGGGCGGTAAGTTATCATTTTTTATAACTACCACCGTTCCAGGTAGAATGTTCTCTTTCTTCCTATTCCACTTGTGTCGTACCTGCAACTCCAGCAGATATTCATCGGACCAGCGCTTCCAGAATTCTCGACGCAGGCGCTGGACATACTGCCATCTGGAAAGACGATGTTCCGGGATTCCTGCATGGCTTGGGTCCGGGGTGGCAGTCAGAGGACGATCGATTAAAAAATGCGCCGGAGTTAGCGGCTCAAATTCGAAGGATCTTCAGATGGAGCGTACAACGGCCGAGAGTTGAGTTGAGCCTCGATCAGGCAAAGCAGAGTCGAAAACTCGGACATCGTTAGGAGGCTTGACTGACATTTCTTCTTAAGGATGGTCTTGACGCTCTTAACACCTGCCTCCCAGATCCCACCCATGTGTGGGGAATTCGGTGGAATCATCTTCCATTGAATCTGCCGAGGTTGACAGAATTCAAAAATCTTGAGTTCGGTGGCTTGCTGCTTGAAAAGCCGATAAAGCTCGTTCAGCTCGTTGCGAGCACCGATGAAATTTGTCCCATTGTCGGAAAATATCTGCTCAGGGACACCACGACGAGAGACGAATCGCTGCAGGGCGGCGATGAACGCATCTGTAGAAAGGTCTTCTACTACCTCCAAGTGAATGCCCTTGGTGACCATGCAAACAAAAACACTCACGTAACCCTTTACAGGAGCCATCTTTCTTCCTCTTTGTTTAATGAGAATGGGACCCGCAAAGTCAACTCCAACCTTCATGAATGAGGAAGCCTGGTCGCACCTTGCGACGGGAAGATCCCCCATGAATTGACTGGCGCACGGAGGGTTGAGCCGGAAACACCGCACACAATTTCGTGTCACCTTGCGAACAGCAGAACGGGCTCCCAGAATCCAAAATTGCCGGCGAAGCTGGGCGAGCAGCGCCGACGGTCCTATATGCAGGTTCTCTCGATGCACAGTTTGAATCAACCGTTGGACGGTTTCATCGTTCTTAGGTAAGATCCATTGATGCTTTACACCATAAGGCAAACTTGAATGTCGTAGTCGTCCACCGACACGAATCATTCCATCGTCCAAAAAGGGATTTAACGTTTTGAATCTTTTACAGTACTCACCGGACTTGATGATGGCTACCTCGTTACCAAAATGCTGTAATTGTATCACCCTGACGATTACCTCCAACGAGTGGCGCATTTCCAGAACGGTGGGAAATCGCTCAGTAATTCTCCTGTTATGCACCTTCTTCTTGGCATTTTGGCAAAAACGCAAGACGTATGCCAGAACTCGCTGCAGCTTCCTGAATGACTCGTACTTGTAGAACATCGGCAGTTTCTCCAATGAAACCACCGAAGAAGATACAGTGGTCTGCCGCAACTCAGGAACATCTTCCTCGGATAGTGGTTTCGGGACCACCATCTGATAATCTTCACTGCGCAAAAACAACGGACCATTCCACCATAGATCGTTCCTTTGAAGAGCGTCGGCAGATTGGCCGCGCGACACTACATCGGCTGGATTTTCCAGCGTACTTACATATTTCCACTTAAATTGATGTCCAGTAGAGTTAATCTCACTAACCCGGTTCCGAACAAACACTTCTAAATGTTCCGGGTTCTTCGCTAGCCAAGCTAGCACCACTTGATTGTCCGACCATGACAAAATGTCTCGAAAGCACAACGCTAATGCTGCAAGTACCTTCTTCACCAATCGGTGCAGCAAAAGGGCTGCTAGAAGTTCCTTTCTTGGTATAGTCAATACAGTCTTCGGAACGATCTTCGACTTTGCGCACAATAACTTCAGTACTGCAGCTTGACCAGGTACAATCGACCTGATGTACACGCAGGCACCATAAGCTTCTAATGTTGCATCACCAAATCCATGTAACTCAAATGCAATGGCCCCAGTGGCCACCACGCGACGAGGAATCCGAAGCATAGTAACACCACTCAACGCGCTTAGGAATTTGTCACACCTTTTCTTCAGCTCTCCCTTGAGCTCTTCATCCCATTCCAACTCTTCCTGCCAGATGCTCTTCAGTAAAAGTTTACCGATCACGATAACCGGCCCCACAAGACCCAAGGGGTCGAACATTCTTGATATAAGTGACAGTATTTGTCGCTTGGTTGTACTGGTTTCACACACTGTTCGAATGGAGATGAATTGCAATGCGTCCAAAATTGGATTCCACATTAGTCCCAACGATTTTATTATTTCTTTAGAGCCTTCATCGTCGATGCTAACCAACTCGTCACGATCGCCTTCTGGAATCCGTTCCAGCAATGCAGGATTGTTGGAAGCCCATTTATGCAGATGAAATCCACCCTCCTTGAGCAGACCAATTAACTGCACCTGAGCTTCGCTTGCTTCATTCAAGTCATCAAACCCGAACAATGCGTTGTCCACGTAGAAACTCTTCTTCAAGATGTCTGCTGCCACAGGATACTTGGAACCTTCGTCGATAGCCAGTTGCAAAAGTGCCCGCGTTGCCAAAAACGGGGCGGAAGCTGTGCCATAAGTGACCGTTGTCAGCTCTAAGACACGCAGCGGATCGGAAGGATTCTTCCTCCAGAACACACGAGATAGCGACGTATGCCGCCGATCGACGAGGACTTGCATGTACATTTTTGCCACGTGATGGATTGCAGATCACTTTGAATGATGGTACCAATCTTCATCACATCGTTAAGCGACAACCCTGACACTTTCGCCGATGCATCAAACACCACACGACACTTAGTAGTGGTATTCGATGGCCGCAGGACGGCATGGTGAGGTAAATACCAGGTGATGATATCTGCCTTATCCTTACTAACATCAACTTCTTCACAGTGACCAAGAACTTCGTACTCGTTCATAAACTCCTGATATTGTTTCTTCAAATCCGGGTGCTGCGAAAGCTTTCGCTCCAGTGCATGAAATCTTCGTAGTGCCAACGGCCTGGAATCTCCCAACTCGCTGACACACTCCTTTAGAGGCAGCTCTACGATGTAACGACCAGAAGCATCTCTACGATGAGTCGTCTGGAAATGCCTTTCACATTCCTCTTCTTCACTGTCACGCTGATCGGCATCAGCGATATCTTCAACTTCCCAGAAGCGTTGAATAGACTGGCTCAAATTATCCATCGTGACTGTGTGCGAATAAACTACTCCATCAGAAAACGCACCTTCTTCAAACACTCCACCAACAACCCAACGAAATTGAGTTTCGCGCAGGATGGGAGGACCCAGGACAATGCAATCTCTCCGGGAAGCAACAATTTGAGGAACCCTTCGTTACCCAGGAGAATATCCACCTTGCTTGGATGAAACAACTCCGGATCTGCTAGCTGAACACCAGCAGGGAAGTTCCAATGCACTGATATTGATAACCGATGATGGGAGATCTGCTGTCACCTGGTCAGTTACCAGACACTTGACTTTAGCGCGGAAATCCCTGTACCTCGACGAAAGATGAATCACACCGCAACTCGATGACTGGGTCTTCGTTTTGTTCACCCCGAACATCGTGACATTCGACGAATCCAGCTTCAAGCCCAATTTATCAGCTACGGCTCGTGTAACCAAATTGACTTGGGATCCACTATCCAATAGAACTCTACATGGATGGGGTTTATAGGTCTTGTCCAATACATACATCACCGCCGTGAGTAACAACACTTGTTGCGTTTTGGTAGCCACGCTTGAACACGTAGCCGGCGTCGATTCCGATGGTGAATCTTCTTGCTCAGTCGCTGGCTTCGAGGACGGCTTGCTTGACTGATCTGTAACTGACTTGCATTTTTCTTCGGCGTGTAGTAGACTATGATGCCGACGTTTGCACCTTTGGCAGCATCTGTCCGACGAGCATTCGGCACTTCGATGACCTTTTCGCAAGCAATTAAAGCACACATTTCGCTCTCTTACCTTGACCAATCTTTGCGGAATCGAGAGCGCCTTGAACGCAGCGCAATGGTAATTAGCGTGTGAATTTCCGCAAAAATCACACTTCATTTCCGTCTCAATTGATGAAACGGTTGCATGGACTTTCTGTGCCGGCTTATTGGCTGCAGGCACCGACTTAACGGACATCGAGGATGACTTCGGGTTGCTTGCTTCGACTCTCTCCAAGATGAACGTTTGCTCCTTCAGGAACGTCAGCATCTCATCGTAATCGGGGAGCTCACCGTGTTTTATAGTGGACTCCCACATGTGGCGTATATCGTTGTGCAATGCTGCAGCCAACAGATGGATGACGAAATCCCTCGAACTCCCGCTCCAGAAACTTAAGGCCTTCCACATGCTTGCTGCACTCATCCACCAAACTCCGTAACTCCAAATGGCTCTTCTTCGTCATGCGTTTAAGGTTCAGCAAGCCATGAATATGACAGTCGATAGCGTGACGATTATTTTCGAACCTCTCTTCCAATATTTGCCACGCATGAGCGTAATTGCCCTCGTTGATCGTCCTGGCGTCGATAAGACCCGCTGCACTACCAACCAGAGCCTTATCCAGATGGTATAACTTAACAGCCGGCTGATCTGGACCCTTGTCCACGAGATCTTTGAACATAGCCTTGAACTTTGGCCAGCTCTCATAACGGCCATCGAATGTGGGAACCGGCATACGAAGCGGTTGATGCACAACAATCGGTGCTTGCTGGTTTTGATTACTACGCCCTACGTTTGTGGCAGCATCAATGACCGCCGTAGCTGCTTTAATCTTGTTGAGCTGCTCCTCCAACAAAATGGAAACAGTGTCGTGAAGAATATCGAACTCTTCGTACTGTGGCACATGCTGTTCGTATTCATCGTCCACTACTACATCCATGATTTTATCGTGTGCATCATTGTAGTCCTTATACGCTGCTTCCAATTTCGTCATATAGACCTTTACCTCAGCTTCCGTTAGCTGAACCACTTCATCTCCATTTGGGCGGATAGTATTGAGAATGCGACACCTTACCTTTCGCTGCCCCACGACGGCGGACGAGTCGTTGGATGTTCTCCATGGCAGTTAACTTTTCCACCAATTTCAGTTTTCTCTTCTGCTTCTTACTTAACGGAGTGGAGGAATCTAGAGTAGACTGCCCAAGTGCAGAACTAGCTCCAGAGTCTCCGGCTTTTTGCTGCTTCGAAACACTTTCTTCCGGCATGCCACTGTAGACACTACATCAAGCCAAGCCTTATGCTCGACGGTGGTTGGGAACACAGCCAAGTCTATGTTCACGCAACCGGTCACTTGCTGATCCAAGTGGGCAAACCAGATCACTAGCTTCGAAGCAACTATCTTCACTTATTTCGGGTTTCCTTACCCCACGTGTTAAGCACTTAATTATTAGCTTATTTCACTTCTCTTATGGTTTTACCATCATCACTTTTCAAAATGGCGACCGCACACCGATATTTAAACTTCACAAAATGGCGGCGTCACTCTAGTACTGTACTTCCTCGATGGCGGCCATCTTGCTCACACCATTATCGTTTGAATTTTCCGACTTTTTTGGAATACACTTTGAGTTTTGCACTTTACGGTTCTTCTTCCGGCTCCGGAACAGGAGATACTACATTATGCACGATCCGGTTCGACTGGACCAAAATTATGTTCGAGAGTGGACTGTATTTAAAAAACTCAACATAGGCGGACCGACGGAACTCTCTGGGAAAACCAACCACGAAGTTCGGATACCGGATAAAGAAGTCCTTTGCTTAGTTGAAAACAATATATTTACACTAATTACATTTTCTTTGTTATCGAATTCACTTCAAGCTTATTATATGTAACAAGTCTAAACGAGTTGAAGGCACGGCGTACAGTGATGGCGTCTTCCTTCTCGGTTGGAAAAAACCATCGCGTATTCTTCTTTGATGCGCTCCTTGCGCGCTCGTTTCGTGCTGCTGCGTTGTGGTTGCGTTGAAGGATGCATCCTTCGTGCAGCTGCGTGTTGTTAGACAAAGAGCAGCAGACTGTCGTTGAACGATACACTCACAAAATATTTTATTCGTGACGGATGGATCGAACAGGTACAAAGTGCTAATCGAGCAATAGAGAATCGCAACGATTTTTGTCTAAAATTGGAAATTATTTTGTTGGATATTTGTTGCAATGTCTCAATATTAGAAATTCTATGAAGTTCATTGGTACTATACCACGGAGGCAACTTCAGAATCATTTTCAAAATTTTATTTTGAATCCTCTGGAGTGCCTTCTTTCCGGTATTGCAGCAACTAGTTATATCCACTTAATATATTTGTTACATTTGGCTTGTATGCCAAAAAAAAATAACCATGCAATAAATACATAACTAATCATCTTGGCCACTTTTTAATTGTTTACGTAACAGTTGTACTGAAAAACGTACATTAAGGACTATTTTAAGTTGATTCAAAATAATAGTGGAACACGGCGGAACTAAACAAAACATTGTGCATTCGGTAGCTTAAAACCAAATCTTTCAGATGGTGGCTGTTTGGCTTGCCGCTTCTTGCCGCTTTTCATGGTGTGTTGATGTGAAAATTGACTATTTTTTCTAAAGATTCCTCAATAACTTTGACAGGTTTCAAGATAGATCAAAGTAGTCTTCTAGACAAACATGTTTTTTGTCATTATGAACAACTTTCTAGAATAAACCATACTGCTAAAATCATTTTCGAAAAATTTAGGTTCAAAATATGATTTTTGGGGGTTATTCATACAAAACGTGCTCTAACTTATTACAAAACCGTTATTCCAATATTGTGTCTTCAGATGTGTCAAAAGATGTTCCAATTCACATTCTTTATAACATTGCCGAGGACATAGAGATGGTCGGGTTTCGGGTTTTCAAACCCGAAACCCGACCCGAACCCGAACCCGACGGGTTCGGGTCGGGTTCGGGTTTGGAAAATTAGAACAATGTCGGGTTCGGGTCGGGTACGGGTTTGTGAGATGATAAAATGTCGGGTCTGGGTCGGGTACGAGTTTGAGAAATAAAGTATTTAATTTTTTTTATTCGTTTCTGGTAATTTTAAGGCTTGTTCGTTGTTTGGGCCTATACCCTTTTGGGTGTAAGGAGAAATATAAAATATCTAGTTTGAATTTTCCATCTAAAACATAGTTCGGGTCCAGCTCGGGTTTAAGACTGCAAAAATTGTCGGGTACGGGTCGGGTTCGGGTTCGATAAGATTTATCATTCCGGGTTCGGGTTGGGTCCGGGTTTGAAAGGAATTTCCAAATCGGGTTCGGGTCGGGTTCGGGTTTACAAAATGTGAAACCCGACCATCTCTAGAGGACAACTACTGCTTTTGTACATCTGCGTATTTTTTTTAATTTCATACCACCCTTTAAGGAGGATAGATCATTGATGTTTTCTTATCAAAAGAAAGCCCATGAAATATCCTTCAACTCTTCTGAAGACACCATGTAGAGTAGAGTGGGGCAAGAGTACGCACTTAGTTTTCAATCGATCATGTGGCCCTTATGAAGCAAGCTTCTGCATATCAAATCTGTGTCGATGATTTATATACTTTTCCTTTATGTTACCCAGTGGAAAAAATATTGAAATTATAAAAATTCGTTTTAGTAGAACCCTTATTGCAAGACAAGTGAAAAACGCACTCTTACCCCACCGGTGGGGTAAAAGTGCGCATCGGGTGGGGTAAAAGTACGCATTTATCCAATCATGTGCTTTAAGTATATATTAACACAAATAAGATTTAATAACATTTAATTGATGTTTAATGAGCACATATTAGGGAATGTTTAAAGATTACGTAACTCTTAAAGGGGGAGGGGGTCCTAAAAATGTGCACTTGTATACGAAAAAACATTGTTTTTTTATATATACAAAAAAACTACAGATGTAAAAATATATATCAGGTTTCGCGTGGCGTATACAAAGGCATTTTCCTTAAAGAAAGTCCACCAATCACGTAACGTAAAATTTGGCTATTTCATCACCCCTCCCCCCTATCTTACACTATTTGTATGAATCCTCTAAAAAATATATGGATCGTCACACACCTCGCAACCCCTCCCAGCTAAACGTTGCGTAATTTATGAATTTGATTAAATTAAATTATCATTTAGATGAAATTGTGTTTTCGTACTATGTTTAGGTGTACAACAAGTCCTAATACAATTTCATTATTTCGCTTCAGTGCTTTGTTCGCCAAGTCCTTTCTAACACCGAATTACTTCAACTTATCCTAAAAACTTGTGATAATTTCGAATTCTGTCCCTTTTTTCTTAGTTGTGGATCTTTACGCTTTGGAAGAAGTCTTATTTCAGCCGGAGATACGGGTTTGACATCATAACTTGAAGATTCATATGCGTACTCTTGCCCCACCGGTTCTGCGTACTTTTACCCCACAGTCCCAAAAATTATTCAAGTAATGGTTTTGACTTTTTGGAAAACCAACCGGATTGGTGTTCTGTACCATAAAGTACTCTATACAATAGGTTATCGAAATGTTATAATGTTCACCTGATTGAACGTATATATGGTAATGAAATACTAGTTGCGGAAATCCAATTATTTTTAGCAAAATGATCAAAAAGTTATCTAACTCCATATCTTCCATGTTGTTTATTCAAATCGTTCACAATTACACATGATAATAGTTGACCAGAATACCTATCAAACTGAAGCAGTGGTGCTAGTTTAACTTTTTTTCTTACTTCAAAAAATCGAAAACGTACTCTTACCCCACGCGTACTCTTGCCCCACTCTACTCTATCTAAAACGTAGTTTTCAGGTCTAAAACTATAAAACGCACGTTTTGGGGACATTTGAACCAGTGTGGGGACAGGAGCAGACACGCATTCCAGTTCGAGATAGTAGCACGTGCGGACTATAGATAGTGGAATACGAACTGTCAAACGTGTCTCCAAACGAGCATGACGTCACGATTTCAATGGAAACATTAAGGGCTGTGACGTCATATGCGCGTGTGCACGGGCAAAAAATTCGACTCAGCCATGCTTTCGCTCATCTATAGATTCTACTATCTATAGTGCGGACGTGTTTTTTGATCGCGCATTTTTTCCAAGTGTTTTTTCTCGTTAGTTTGCTGTGTTTACGTTTTCGCTTCATCGCGTTGGCGTTATTTTCTCCCGGACCCGTCATGGGAGACTCAGTGGCCGATTCAGTCGCGGGAGAGGTGCCTAAGCGCACTGCTCTTGGAAGTGTGGGTAACCCCTCCAAGCAGCTTTTGCAGAGCAACGTGCTCTCGCTGTGGCCGCTTGATGACGCCGGCAATCCGCCGAAAAAGAGGAAGAAGCAGCAATCGCAGCTGCCACAGGTGCAACCGGAGCGGAACCGCCCGTGTTTGTGAAGGGCGATCCGCAGGATTTACGCCCAAAAATTCGCAGCGAGGGCGTGAAAGTGATACCGGCAAACAAGGACCATCATCAATCCGTCGTGGAGTTTCTCGAGGTCCACAAGTATGAGTACTACACTCATGACCACTCCGGCACGAAGCCGCTCAAGGGTTTGCTGCGAGGACTCCACGACATGAAAGAGGAAGAGCTTCAAGCTCGTCACGACAAGGCGAGGAGATACCGCGACCAGCTTTACCTGATTCATCTGGAGCACGGCTCCACTACCTGGAAGGACCTGAAGCTGGTTGGCGTTATAAATTACACAGTCGTTGACTGGGAGCGATATCGGCCAGTGCACCGCGATGTCACGCAATGTACCAACTGCTTCAATTTCGGGCACGGCACCATGAACTGCCGCATGAAGCCGCGCTGCAACAAGTGTGGCGAACCCTATCCGACTGACAAGTGCGACAAAATGGAGGTGGCCGATCCCAACTGCGCCAACTGTGGCGATAAACATCGGGGCACCACAAAGGGCTGCCCAAAGCGAGTCGAGTTCCTGGAAATCCGGAAGAAGGCTTCTACCAGGACCATTCCGAAGAAGAACCGCGTTTCTGTAATCAACGAGGTGAAGTTTCCAGCCATTCTGGCTCCCCGTCGTGTGATTCCAATACTCCCATCGCTACAGCCGCACAAGCGACTGGTAGCGGCAGCTGCATCGGTCCAAGCTCCAGCATCGTCGGCACCATCCACCAGCGAATGGCCCCCGCTCCCTCCTCCTGGGTTCCGTCGGCAGTCGGAGAACGAAGCCGTTCCACCGGAAGAATCTGCCCCGCTGTACACTCCGGAGCAACTGATGCCGATCTTCGCGCACTCTGCTGTGCGGCTGCAAAACCCGCTTCGACCAGGTCTTAACTCTTGTCATGTTCATCATTTAAAATGGCTGCTAGGGTGGGGCTGGTCAACTAAAACGCTTGTTCGCTAAAGAGCAAAATAATTGAGCTGGACTTCCGCATCGTGCGACTACCGGCCGACCAGGGGAGGCGGTGTGGCCATCGCTTTTCGCTACAACATCAACTGTCGTCTGCTTCCAAGCTTCCAGCTCAGTGTCATCGAGGCCATCGGTGTCGAAATCACCACTTCTGTCGGCACAATCGCGCTCATCGCGGCGTACTGTCCAACGCAAGCCAAAGCCGGCGATGGGTCATCGGCTGCCCTTCGGAGGGACATCGTCAAACTGACGCGGAGGCAAGGCCAGTATATCATTGCCGGCGACTTGAATGCCAAACATCAAGCCTGGGGCAACAGTCGCGGCAATCGAAACGGCACCATCTGGAGCAACGATATGGAGAAAGGCCACTACACGATCTTGAGCCCGGATTCCCCCACTCGGCTGAGTCGGTCCGGTATCCACGCAACCCTCGACCTATACATAACGAACATGAATGATCACGTCTCGCAGCCGGTCGTCTACCAGGAGCTCAGTTCGGATCACTATCCGGTGGTGGCGGAAGTGGGCTCCTCGGTCAATCGGCACCAGCAGTTACGGCGAAACTACCATCGAGTGAACTGGCAGCGGTTCCAGCAGTGCGTCGACAACACCATTGATTACGAGATGCGTCTGGAGACGCTGGAAAGTATCGACAGCCAGCTGTGCGCCATCGAAGAGGCAATCTCGGTGTCCCGACGTCTCAGCAGGTAAGCAACTCCTTAAACATCGATGCACTCACCAAAGATTTGATTCGATTGCGGAATGTCACTAGCAGGCAGTTTCAGCGTACTGGATATAAGGCACGCTGCAATCGAATCACAAAAATTATCCAGGCCAGAATGGTGGACCTCAAAAATAACGACTTCTCGAATAAGATCCGCACTCTCCCAGATTATGCTAAGCCGTTCTGGAAAATGACCAAAATACTAAAATCCAAGCCTCAGCCGATTCCACCTTTGATCCCACTAGACAATAATGGCTCTAAGGATCGATTGATAACTCCTGCAGAGAAGGTCGCTGAAATAGGTCGTCACTTCGTCAGCTCACACAATATTGGGCAGAACATCGTCAGTCCACACGAAGCAGCCGTTAACGAGCATGCTAACAACATCCATTTGATTCCCAACGACTTCTCGGAGGAGTTGGAGATCTCAGCTGGCGAACTGACGGTCTATATCAAATCATCGGAGAACATGAAGGCCCCAGGCTTCGACAGCATCCTGAATCTCGAGCTCAAACACATGAGTGCTCCGTTCTTTGAGCACCTCTCGCTGATCTTTAATCAGTGTCTCCGGCTCAGTTACTTCCCATCGTCCTGGAAGTCAGCGAAAGTCATCCCCATCCGGAAGCCTGGGAAGGATCCTTCCTTCCCCAAAAGTTATCGACCCATCAGCCTTCTCTCTGGGTTATCCAAACTATTCGAAAAAACTATTCATCACCAGTTGCTTGAGTGTGCCGAAAATCTCAACATCTTGCTCGAGGAACAGTTTGATTTCCGACGCGGTTGGTCAACTGTACGCCAACTGACTCGAGTTACCAACATCCTCAGACGGAACAAGTTCGTCTCAAAACCATCCGCCATGGTCTTACTCGATGTCGAGAAGGCATTTGACAATGTATGGCATGATGGTCTGGTGTACAAGCTACAACGCTACAATCTTCCCAGCTACCTGGTGAAAATCATCAACAATTACCTGTCGGCAAGGACATTCCGGGTCTCAATCAGCGGAGCGAGTTCCAATGCACACAGCATCGTCGCAGGCGTCCCCCAGGGCAGTATCCTCGGGCCCCTGCTTTTCAACCTGTTCACCTCCGACATGCCAGAACCTCCAGAAGGCGGCATTCTGTCTCTGTTCGCAGATGACACCTCCATCGTCTACAACGGTAGAGTGATTAGAGCGCTAGTGGCAAAACTCCAACGAGGCCTGGATGCGATGCCCTGACAGAGTAGCTCACCAGCTGGAAGATCTGTACCAACGCGGCGAAGACCCAGTTCATTATTTTCCCCCACTATAAATCCCCTAAACATGTTCTGCCTGGGGACTGTAAAATCATCCTCGATGGCACGAGTGTGGAATGGGCCAATGAGGCCGACTACCTTGGCTTGACCCTCGACAGCAAGCTTATCTTCAGACAACAGGTTGACAAGACGGTGACAAAGTGTAACGTTTTGTTAAAACTACTGTATCCTTTGATCAATCGTCGGTCGTCATTGTCCCTGAAAAATAAGCTTGCTGTCTACAAGCAAATCATCCTCCCTGTGATCGAATACGACATGCCAGTGTGGGAGAGCTGCGCTAAAACCCACCACCTCAAACTTCAACGGGTCCAAAACAAATTCCTGAGGATGTTCCTCAACACCCCTCCCAGGACAAGAACATCCGAGGTCCATCGTCTTGCCGAGATAAAAACCCTACATGAACGCTTTGGTGAGTGTAAAGAAAACTTTAGGGTCCGTTGCCTGCACTCGGACCAAGAAGCGCTTAGGGCGCTAGTTCCAATCTAGGTTATCAAATTTTTATTGTAAATATTAGTGTACATAGTTAGGTTATCAAATTTTCGAAATTAATCAATGCCACCTTGAGGCTATTCTGATACATTAGATAAACTTTATAAATTATACTTAAATCCTACCCATTGCTATTGAACCGAATCAAAGATGAAGGGCCATGTGGCCAAACACTTGTAATGTTAAAAATAATGTAACAAACAAAAATCAAAAATAAATAAATTCAAGTAAAAAAAACTGAATAGTTTGATAAGAAAATTATTTTGAGCTTTCTAGTGGAATGTTTTCACCTGTCATAAGACGAGTTTATACAATCCCATTGAATTCCACCACTTAATTGTATCTTGACAGATACGTATTTCGACCTCAAAAGTAAGGCCGTCTTCAGTGTCTCGTACTTGACTCGACTTAAGTCGGGATTGTATAAACTCGTCTTATGACAGGTGAATAGTTTACTCTGGACTAGAAAGCTATTCTCACTGTACATGCTTCGGAGTTTCTTTAATTCAAGACCAATAACGATGCCGGCCACGTCCTCACAGTCAATTAGGATAAGGGGAGGAAAATTAGTTCGACACTCATTGCTACAAGAGACCGAGGAATCCTCTGCATCTCCATGAGCGCACTGGAAAGGAATAGTATGTTAGTTGGGAAGGAAATATATTGGAAATCGCCTTGGTAAGCGACTAATTATTTCTTTTGAACGACGCCATATTCATGATGATACAAAAACGGAAAAGCAACGCGTGTCTTACGTATTTTCCCGAAGACTGATTCGATATCCTAAATACTTCGCGACGACTAAAACACGCACTGCACAACGCTTGCTCGATAGCTACTCCGCAATCCAACAACAGCACGATAGAGAAGAAAATTCGGAAACGAGTGAGTCCAAAATTGCCCAAGATACAAGTATTTTAGTTTCGCAGGCCATTTAAAGGGTTAAAAAATTCGGAACCCCTTCCTCCACCCCTCCTTGATCAAAACTTCCGTTAACCCCTACAATCGATTTTAATCGTCATTATCGCGAATCTGACAGAGTTTCAACGTTCTGCTTAGAAAAATCATTTAAATATCGTGAATTGAATTCCGTGAACCAAACCGCGGGCTGTTATGGCAGCCTTTAACCATGGAGCACCTAAACGACTTCGAATTGGCTGATGACGTTGCACTCCTCGCGCAACGGCGCTCTGATATGTAGAGTAAGCTTAACGACCTTGCCGAGCGCTCCTCCTCAGCAGGATTAGTCATCAACGTCAACAAAACCAAATCGTTGGATGTAAACACGGTGACTCCTTACAGTTTCACAGTAGCCGGGCAACCAGTGGAGAATGTTAAAAGCTTCCAATATCTTGGTAGCCAAATGGCGTCAGACGGCGGTACCAAGATCGACACAGGCGCACGGATCAAGAAAGCAAGGGCTGCCTTTGCGAGTTTAAGAAATATCTGGAAAAACAGGCAAATAAGTGAACGCACCAAAATACGAATTTTCAACTCTAACGTAAAATCTGTGCTGTTATACGCTAGCGAAACATGGTGTGTATCAGTGGAGAACACTCAACGGCTGCAGGTGTTCATTAACAGATGCCTGCGGTATATAATTCGGGCCTGGTGGCCTCACAAATGGATCTCAAACAACGAGCTCCATCGTCGTTGTCACCAGAGGCCGATAGCAACAGAAATTCGGGATCGAAAGTGGGGCTGGGTCGGCCACACTCTACGTAGGGGCGGAAACGAAATCTGTAAACAAGCATTAGACTGGAACCCAGCGGGACATCGCAGCAGAGGCAGACCCAGAGGCTCATGGCGGCGAAGCCTCAATAAAGAAATAGAAGAAGTCGACCAAAATCTAACATGGTAACAGGTTAAAGCGATAGCCGGGCAACGCTCAGGATGGAGATCTTTCAAGTCGGCCCTTTGTACCACCGGAGGTGTACAGGATCCATAAGTAAGTAAGTAAGAATTGTATTCCGAAAAGGTACCCGGGTACCGAGCCGGCCACATAAGGGTTAACATCTAGCAGTAGAAAACGGATAGGAGACAGTGTATTTATACAGCACCCAGTGGACCAGTGGAGAATTTTTCGCTTTACGAAAAGTTCTCTTCTTACCGAACCCACACTTCACAGAACATGCGTTTAGAGGACTGACATAGCGATAGCCCGTAAGATTCCCATCGCTGCACAATGGGGAAAATGTTGCATGTTTCGGGCAAAATTCTATAACTCAAAAGGCCGCTGAACGAAAATTGTGACCAAGAACTTTTCTCAAACAGAATTTTCCCAGGAATTGAATGGGGGTTATTTCGGATTCGGCACGCCATTCCTAATAGGACTTTTTGGACGTTTTCCCCCAACTTCCCCCAGAACTTTGGTATTATGAACGGAATGCAGCCGTTATAAGCAGTTTACGGCATATTTCTGATTGAATCTGAATGATTAGAATATTGTTTGGTGAGCGCAGTGTTATTCTATCTAGAGAGTATGTTAGTTTTAGGGAAATATGGGGTAAAATAGTCTCATATATTTCATACATACAAATGGATTTCTGTCTGTCTGATCATTATAGATACGGAAACTATTGAACCATTCGGCGTGAAAACTAGTATGCAGGGGTTTTTGGAGTCGAGAAGGTTCTTATGGTACTTGGAGACCCCTCCCCTCTTGAATGGGGGGCTTCCAAAAAATACAAAAAATTACAGCAGAACTCGAGGACTAATCAAGCAAATGTAATCAAAGTTGACATGTTAAGGTTTCTGAAGTCAAGAAATGTTTCTGTTGCAATTCGTGACCCCTTCCCCTTCTGGAAGGGGGGCTCTCATACAAATGAAACATAAATGTCTGCATAATTCGGAAACTGATCAAGTAAATGGAACCAAATTTGGCATGTGGTGGATATAATAGGTAAAAAATGTTTCCGGGGTAGTTCGTGAGCCCTCCCCTCTCTGCAAGGGGGGGGGGGCTCCCATACTAATGGAATCTAAATTTCCACATAACTCAAAAACTAATCATGCAAATGGAACCAAATTTGGTATGTGAAGGTTTTTGAGGGCAGGAAATGTTTCTATGGTGATTCATGACCCATCCCCCTTCTGAAAGGGGGCTCTCATACAAATTAAACATAAATTTCTGCTTAATTCGGAAACTAATCAAGCAAATGAAACCTAATTTGGCATGTGAGGGTTTTTGAAGGCAAGAAATGTTTCTGTGGTGGTTCGTGACCCCTCCCACCTTTGGAAGGGGAGAAGGGGTGTTATACAAATGAAACAGGAATTTCCGCATAACTCGAGAACTAATCAAGCAAATGGGATAAATTTAGGCATTCCTGTGAAAAAATTTCGGCGTCTGTGAAAAATGAATTGGCTGTGTGAAATCACAGAAGAGAGATAGGTCACCACTTTCTTCAACAAAACTGTTGGCTTTGCAGAGAAAATATCAGAGTTAAAGTTTGACCATACTCTGAAGACTCTGATATCCGAAACCTTGCGAGGATTTCGCTTCTGAGAGCATGCAAATGAATCGTGTGTGAATCCTAAATCACATTGTTTGATAGTTCGTTATGCCTGTGATTAATTTTCTTGAATACGAGATGCTCAAGGTACTCCAAAACGTTCTGGAGTTCAGCCCACGGTATCTATCAGATCAATCAAAACTTTTACCAATGTCCTCATCGTCGGTATTCATCCAATCTGGTTTTATAAGCATATACGCATAATGCAAATCCAATTTTCTTGAATACGGGATGCTCAAGGTATTCCAAAATGATCTGAAGTTCAGCCCATGGTATCTATTAGAAAATTCAAGGCTTTTGCAATGTTTTCATCGGTTCATTTTCAATCTGGTTCAATAAGCCACCGCAAAGCATCCAACAAAAAAGTTTAGGAAGTGAATCTGCTACATCTCAAAATGAAACGCATAATCTCATTATGCATTCGCTGCAATCTCGATATTTGTATCTGATTTGCTAAAATCAAATTGGAAGAACAAAAGTCCAAGTTAGGAGAGATGATTGATTGGAACAACTGTATTTTACTTGCAATATTTAATTCGTTTTTCAGCCGACAGAGAAGCCCATAACTCTTGGCTATGTTCTTGATGACATTGTCAATATGTTTCAATTTATCATCAATAATCATGCCAAGATATTTAATTTCTCGTACGCAGTGTCTCGTCATCACTTTTCATCGAGACATTATCAATTGAATGATTTCGAGAAATAATCATATACTTTGATTTACTAATATTCAATAATATGCTAATATGCAAATCTGCATTCACGTATTCAATCGCATCTTCTAAGTCTTTAGCTGCAATGAATAACATTTGTATGAGAGCCTCCCCTTCCAGCAGGGGGAGGGGTCACAAACCACCATAGAAATATTTGACTTCAAAAACCTTAAAATACCAAGTTTGGTTCCATTTACTTGATTAGTTTTTGAGTTATGTGGAAATTGTATGGGAGCCTCACCCCTTCCTTCCATGGCGGGGAGGGGTCACGAACTACCATGGAAGCATTTCTTGCCTATCATATCCACCACATGCCAAATTTGGTACCATTTGCTGCATTAGTTTCCGAATTATGCAGAAATTTATGTTTGATTTGTATGAGAGCCTCCCTGTCCAGAAGAGGGAGGGGTCACGAACTACCATAGAACAATTTCCAAACTTCAAAAATCTTAACATACCAAATTTGTCTCCATTTACATGATTATTTTATGAGTTATGTGGAAATTTCGATTCCATTAGTATGGGAGCCCCTCCCCCTCCTTGCAGAGAGGGGAGTGCTCACGAACTACCACGGAAACATTTTTTGCCTATTATATTCACCACATGCCAAATTTGGTTCCATTTGCTTGATCAGTTTCCGAATTATGCAGACATTTGTTTCATTTGTATGATAGCCACCCTTCCAGAAGGGGTAGGGGTCACGAATCACAACAGAAACATTTCTTGATTTCAAAAACCTTAACATGCCTACTTTGGTTGCATTTGCTTGGTTGGTCCTCGAGTTATGCTGTATTTGTTTTTATTTATGTGGAAGCCCCCATTCAGGAGGGGGAGGGGTCTCCAAGTATCATAAGAACCTTCTCGACTCCAAAAACCCCTGCATACTAGTTTTCACGCCGAATGGTTCAGTAGCTTCCGTTCTAAAATGATCATGATCATAAAATATGAGACTATTTTACCATATTTTCCCCTAAAACTAACATACTCTCTAGATAGAGTAACACTGCGCCTACCCAACAATATTCTAATCATTCAGATTCAATCAGAAATATGCCGTAAACTGCTTATAACGGCTGCATTCCGTTCATAATACCAAAGTTCTGGGGGGAATTGGTGGAAAACGTCCAAAAAGTCCTATTAGGAATGGCGTGCCGAATCCGAAATAACCCCCATTCGATTCCTGGAAAAAATCTGTTTACGAAAAGTTCTTGGTCACAGTTTTTGTACAGCGGCCTTTTGAGTTATTGAATGAATCGACTGCTTTGAGCGTGTAAGCACACTAGGAGTTAACTTTCTGAAATCAATATGGCGAAATGCATCTAAGGTTCGATTTCTCAAAATTAAGCGCTTTAATCGAAAAAATATTTGGTAGGCGTTGTAGCGGACACCATCCCTCATAACCGATACCAAATAGTTTTTCATGAAAAGTTCCTAATTTTGAGGAAACCAGCGTTAGATGTCTTTCGCCATACAAATTTCTGGCGGTTAACTCTTGCTGCTATTTTGTGCATATACTATAGCGCCTGGATGTGGCTGCGGCGGGTAGAAAATCATCCACTGCCAATAATTCATTTTGCCCGAAACATGCAACATTTTCCTCATTGTGGCGCTGGTGTGGATGCTTCCATGAGTGACTAGTGTGTGATGGATGATGTTCTTTTTTTTAATTGGCGCTTGCTTTGATTTGGCAAAACCACAAAACATTTTTATCATTCCACGTATGGTTAACTCAAGGATTCTTCTTCTTCTTAATGGCATTACATCCCCACACTGGGACAGAGCTGCCTCACAGCTTAGTGTTCATTAAGCACTTCCACAGTTATTAACTGCAAGGTTTCTAAGCCAAGTTACCATTTTTGCATTCGTATATCATGAGGCTAACACGATGATACTTCTATGCCCAGGAAAGTCGAGACAATTTCCAATCCGAAAATTGTCTAGACCGGCACTGGGAATCGAACCCAGCCACCCTCAGCATGGTCTTGCTTTGTAGCCGCGCGTCTTACAGCTAGGCTAAGGAGGGCCCCTACTCAAGGATTAGCTTCACCAAAAGAAAAAGATCATTAAAGCTCTGACTCCAAGTAGGTATGGTTGATTCAAGGATTTCTTTCCGTTCTAAATTTAATTGCAAAGGTTTGTGCAGTCATAGCTACATCTAAAATATATTTATTTTATAGATTATATATGATTTTGAAGTAATACACACTTTACTAAAACTATGTTTTCTAGTTTAATGTTTTAGTTGATTTGCGTGGACCAATTAATAGAAGCGAGTGTTTAAAGATCTATTTTGCCTGATGTTATTGAATAATTGTGTATGACATTCTATAGCGTTCTTTTCTTATGTGTCGAATTTTTCAAGCATAGTGGTTCCTATGTAAACCATTTCTAAATCAATATTATCTTATACTTATTACTAATGGTAGTTGGTAGAATATAAGAAAAAAGGATTATCGATAGAAGATCGTAAAACAAGTTAAGCAATGTATTGTATATTGCTTTGAGGGTTTCTCTTCTTGAATCATGTGCAACGCTGCTGCTTTTGAATCATTCATGGAACATAGTGAATACTACTTAATTGTTTCAACAGTCGCAAATATCAAGCTTCAAAAACTTTTGTTAACGACTGGAATATTTGCGATAGCTAGCTCTAAACATGCAAGTGGTTGGTATATTTTTTATAAGTCTGAAATGACTTCGCAAGATCAAAAATAGAATTTCGCTCACCGTTGCTAAAATCTCCCGTACAGCAGTGTTTAGTGCTTCACAAAGTGCCTAGGGTTATTAAAATTAGTATGTTTCTTCATCATTTATAGTACGTTCCAGAGTGGACAAACAAGAGTTGTACATATTAAACATTGACACAAGAGGTTTATATGGAATATATGAGAATAAGAGAAAAGTGGCATTACTTGGGCTCATAATAGTTGGATAAGCATAGCCCAAACGCCTACAGTGCTCGACCGGTCAATTGGTATTCTAATGTACGTTCTTTTATTCACTTGTAATTTCTAGTTTTAGCAGCGATTTTGAACAATATTTCATCAAGAACAGTTTCAGCATTCATAACAATTTTAGAAAAAGTAGACATGTTATCGAAAAGCGATAGAAATTTTGTTTTATTTGTTAAAGTTATCTTGATTGAATGATAGAGCTAAAAAAATAGTCTTATCTTGTACACGTTTTGGCTTTCGAAATCTTCATTTCTTGAATACGCAAAGCACCGTTAACATAAACTGAATCACAAAATTTACACAGCAGTCATCATAGAATCGATTCAAGATCTGGCGCAAATGCGCGAGTTATACAATACAAATGGCACATATATAAGTCAGAAGCAGAATGGGTAGTTACCCTAAACGCATGAACAGATGCAAACTAAAATCATCACTTTGACATTATAGGTGGTGATCCTAAATTTCATGGTGAAACCTAGGTTACAACAGTTTTGTGGGGTATTGGCATCTATAACGTTCTTATACGTCGGTACTTCTACTATCTGAACCACAAATGAGTTCCTGGTTAGACTCCATGACGAGTGCGGCACATCACTTAACAAGCTGCACTGTGACCACTCAGAAATCGTTAAAAGTATACATCTTTTGAAGCTGACAATCTTTGAGCTCATTAACGGTTAGCCAGCTCGCCGGCTCATAAGGGAGAGAAGAACCGATTTAAAATCGAAAGCAAGCTAAATGTTCAACTTTTCCTGAATAGAACCCCAAACCGTAAATGGCAACCGTATTAGATAAGAAAAAAGATGCCCTATTTGTGAAAAGTCAGGTCTGTTTACCAGTCCCGCACCCGACATTAGAATTTGGGTAAGTTCGTATTAAGCTACACACGATCGCTTTGGTGGGACCTGCTTGCGGACAGGCATTTTTATGGAAATTTATCCACATCACATCCTAAACAAGCCCCATAACTCGCAGTAACCAGGGGGAGGGGTCGTCAAGCCCTTGGACATAGTCCCTGCTGCCCGAGGAAGAATTTTAGAAGTATTTTCGTGAAAATTCAAAAGATTCTCTGTGTAAAAAAAAATGCTTTGTGAGAACTTGAATTCCTTTCTCTCAACTGGAATCATCAAGCGAATAAATGACGCTACTATTCTTTTGTACAACGTTAACACAACATTACAATCCAACTGTAGTAATTTGAATCCACGCTTAGAAGGATTGGTCCATTTTGAAAAAGGTGAAGTAAGTATTGATAACGACAGCTATACGAATCTCATCATGCAAATCCCAAAATTATCCTTCAGACCTACAACCGGAATACTAGCTCATGCTGAAAGCCTAATGAATATTCCCCCACACGAATATTTGGCAAATCTTACGTTAAAGCACAGATAAATGCTTAAGCACATGTACTTAACTAATAATTCTTTACAGTGGAAACTTCACGTTTTTGGAGCAATAAGTTTTTAAACTCTATTCTTAATAACAGCAGCTATTACAATCTACTTCATCATCACAAAGAAACAATACAGGATTCCTAAAATAGAAATCAACCTACAGGATCAAATGAAAGCATCTGCACCAGAAGAAAAACCAACGAAATCCCCATATTCGGATATTACCAATGAAAGACTTTAAGTTATCCATAATTATCTCAACATGCCAACAGCCATTCGTCCGATAAGACTTTGAGGGCAACGTAATTTTAAGAAGGGAGGAGTTCACATGCGCCGTTCCTGATACACATCAGCTAGTCACAACATCTAGCCGTTGCCCACATTCCTTTGACCGGTATCGCATCATTCCACACAGTTCTTATTACAATTCCAAACATAAACAAGACTGACAATTATAAATAGAGAAAGCAATAATGAATCGCAAGCAGTTCAAGTATAACACTCGTACCAAGTAGTCGTTTTAATTCTAGTTTTAGTTTTTGAAAACTCTTTTGTGAAAACAAAAAGTTTAACTCAATTATTAACTATAATGAATCGAACACAGTCGAAGTGCGGGTAATCGAGGGAACAATCGTGATGATAGCAGATAGCACAAACGAAATTCAAGCAAAAATGCGGCAAACTGCTAAAATCAGAAGAAATATAAAATAAACTGCTAAAAAATCAGAAGAATTAGGACTTTTAAATTTTTTAACAATAAACGGAAGAAATCGAGTTAAATCTTAATAAACTCAAACCAAACGATAGTAACTTCAAAAAGGCATTAAACAGGGCGTATTCAAATTTTTTTTCTTCAAAGCAAATTAGAGCAAGCAAAAAACATAAGAAACACTAGGTATAATTAATGACATCGCATTACTTGAGGATAACTTAGGAGAAATCTATTCGATAAATACATACAAAGAAACCAAGGCTAGCCAAATTTTTCATTTTATAGAATTGCGGATTGGTAGTGCGGAAAATTCCAAGTTTTCTTTAAAACATATAGCACAGCTTGCCATTATATGTAGAAGGCTAAGGAAGGGAAAGTTTGATCCAAATAAAATGGCTAAATTTGATATTAAAACTGCTGCCGCCATCGTGCAAACGTACGACGACAGCCCCGAAAATTTACAAACTTTTATTGATAGAGCTAGTCTCCTTAAAGATTTAACCAAAGCTGAACGTTTGGAGATGGCAGCACGGTTTCATACGCTCGTAAGTGAAGATGTGTACGAAATTTATAAGCATGCAGTTTTTAATAAAATACAAGGCAGGGCGAAAGACATTGTATGTTTAGCAGGTAACCCCTTGTCATTCCAGGAGGTTAAAACAATTCTGATTGATGCTATAGGTGACAGACCCTACCAAAAACTTCTCACTTCTCTATAGGAAGGAACTCCAAATAGAGTTTGCGAAGAAATTCCTTCAGTAGCTCATTCCAGAATTCCTTCTGGAATTGTTTCATCTGGAATTTCTCCTGGATTTCCTTCGAAAATAGCCCCAGGTAGTCGTTCTTTCGGAAAATGCACAAGTTATTTATTCTAAAATTCATTTGAAGATTACTGCAAAAATTACTTCGGCGATTCCTGGAGAGATTTGTTCAAAACATCTTCCAGGAATGAATCCAGTAATTCCTTCAGTTTGAACAAGATTTCACGCAGAACGGACGCATCAAAGCGATCGCAGCGGAGCGGACACAGCATCACTGAGGCACTACCAACATTTCCATCGGAAATCCATCTCATTTTTTTTTTGTGTTTTTGTCGTCAATCGGTGTGGACGTATTTTTATTTTACTCCCGGTCACGCGTTTAAATTTTAATTTGTTTTGCTCACGTTTACAGTTTATTTTGATTGGTGCGATGAACTGCGAAATTTGCTCCCTCGATTCTACCGACGACGCGGTAATGTGGACCTGTGTTGGGTGTACGCGTACCTTCCATGCAGCATGCGTAGGAATAACTGTTCAGCGCAGTTCTCTAAGGAAAAGGATAAGAGGATTGATCCTAATTCATACATTATACCTTGTTGCAATTCATGCCAAACGTTGATAACATTGAATTATGAGATCAAAGCGCTGACTGAACCGCCGACCAAATTAGCGGAAATAATCAACAGTAACATGGAAATTATCCACCGCTCAGCGCAACAGGTGAACCCCAATGCAGTTCACGATGCGTTCGAAGGTATGGAGATTTTGCTAACGAGCATAAAAAATAAGCTATCTGCCATAAACAAAAATAGCAGTTTAGTTGGCAGCGTAAGTACAATTAAAAATCACATCACCACGATGTTTGATATAGCGATGAAGGCGGCTAAGGAAAATATGGAAGCAACTATGAAATCGATGTCAGCAGTTTTATCAACTGACCTGCGCAACATAAATAATGATATAAATCAGCTCAATCAGCTGTCCATTGACACAGCAGCAAGTTTCACAATGAACTCCAATCCAATGCTGGGACTGGATATACTTGATGAATTAAAGTCTTCAGCAGAGAACATTATTTCTAACCAACATGCCGCAACAGAATCAATAACTAGTGCAATTAGTTCATTGGACAGCCGTTAAGTGATGTTCATATTTCATCAGAGCCACCGTCGGATCCTAGCTCAAATTCTGAGCCATTAATTAACATTGAGAACCTTAAACCACCGTCCGATCCCAACACTAATTCAGAAGCAGTGAGCCATAACTCAACCTTGTTAGGATCAAAAAAAGTTTGGCGAGCGGATTGGACGGAGTACGATCTACGCGAACATCGCCGCACTCAGCAAATAAAAGCGAGAGACAAAGCTATTAAGCGGAAAAAGCAACTGAAAAACCAGCGCAACAGATACAACATTCAAAATAACCGACGGGTCGAAAAATGCCATGAAGTGAAATCCAACAACAACATCTATCCGTTCCCGAGAAATTCGACGGAGCGCAATGTGTTTATTAACCAGGGAGATATTTATGACAAGAGGAATCATACAGCGAGCCTCCCTTTGGACAGAGAGTTATTAGCTGCAGCCAAAATTCAATTTGTATTATTATTAATGACGATGGCGAAAATCACACTAATAATGTAATAAATGAAAACAGTGCTACAAATAGCAATATGCAGGAGATATCGGTATATTGTCAAAATTTCAATAGGATGAGAAGCGCTGCTAAAATGACTGAAATCCAAAATAAGTTTTAAGTACATCTTTCAAAGTGATTTTTGCGACTGAAACAAGTTGGGACGATAGTGTTAAAAATGAAGAAGTTTTTGGTAATAGTTACAACGTTTACAGAGATGACCGAGACTACGAACGGTCTGGAAAAAAATCAGGAGGAGGTGTTTTGGTTGCAGTATCCACAATTTTCAATTCAGAAATAATTAAAACGGATAAATTCAATGATTTTGAACAATTGTGGGCCAAGGTACAAATTTCAGGTGAAACTCATGTTTTTGCTTCAGTTTATATTCCTCCAAATAATGCTCGCAGAGATATTTATGATAATTTTTTTGGTATCGCCGAGAATGTTTTATCTGGCTTGCCTCCTGAAGTAAAAGTGCATATATATGGTGATTTTAACCAAAGAAATGTAGATTTCATACCGGACTGTGACAATGAGAGCATTTTACTTCCAATCATAGGGGAAAATGAGCTATTGCATTTTGTATTCGATAAAATTGGTAACTTAGTATTAAATCAAATCAATCATGTGAAGAATATCCAAAAGTGTTATCTAGATCTACTGCTGACTAACTGTTATGAAGATTTTTGTGTAAATGAATCACGAGCTCCTCTTTGGCGAAATGAAGTATTCCACACAGCAATTGAAATCTCTTTGTTTGTACACGTTAATGATATACCAATCGAATGTGAGTTTGAAGAAATCTTCGATTATCAATCAGCCAACTACGGAAATATAAAGCATAAACTGAAGAATATAGATTGGCAAACTGCTATAAGGAACGAACAAAATGTTGATAAAGCGACAGAAAAGTTTTATAACACATTGCACAATATAATAATGGAAGAAGTGCCGGTTAAAAGACGGAGAAGTCATGCTGTATCGAAAAATCCAATTTGGTTCACAAAAGATATTAGAAATCTTAAAAATTGCAAGCAGAAAGCACATAAAACTACAAGAAGCATAATCTTCAACATTATTTAGAGGAGTATCTTAATATTTGTGATCAACTGAACTGTGCTATAAATATCGCATACAATGAATATAATTTAAAAACTGAACGTGAAATCAAGACTAGTCCAAAACATTTTTTTCAGCTATGTGAACACTAAATTAAAATCAGCCAATTTTCCATCGAAACTTTATTTAGATGGTAGAACAGGTAATGGTCCAGAGGAAATATGTAATTTGTTTGCCGATTTCTTTAAAGAAGTATACACTACCCACTCAGAAGATGATCGAGATCACGACTTTTTCGATTTTTATCCTGAGTTTTCAAACGACGTTTGCGTCAACCATCTGAATGTACACGAAATTTGTGATGCCCTGAAACATCTAGATGGGTCTAAGAGCTCCGGACCCGATGAAATACCTCCAGTGTTTATTAAGACTCTAGCAATTGAACTTACTGCTCCATTATTCTGGATTTTCAACATGTCACTGGAATCAGGATGTTTTCCGTTAATATGGAAAAAATCATTTTTAGTTCTAATTTTTAAATCTGGTATAAAATCCAATGTTCGTAACTATCGTGGTATTGCTCTTATATCTTGCATACCGAAATTGTTCGAAGCAATTGTTAATGAAAAAATATTTGTTCAAATTAAAAATCGAATCACATCTAAGCAACACGGTTTCTTTAAAGGTCGTTCGACAGCCACAAATCTAACAGAATTCGTTAATTATTCCTTGGATGCAATGGATAGTGGTCACCATGTAGAAGCCTTGTACACAGATTTTAGAAAAGTTTTTGATCGCGTTGATTTACCCATGCTTTTGTTCAAACTGCAGAAGATGGGAATTCAACCAAAACTTCTTCATTGGCTTGAATCGTATCTAACAAGTCGTGTTCAAATTGTAAGATACAAAGGAAAATTATCAACCCCAATACAAGTCTCTTCTCGAGCCCCTCAAGGATCTCATTTAGGTCCATTACTTTTAATTTTATTTGTAAATGACCTCCCTCTTGTGCTTCATAAATTGAATGTCTTAATTTATGCAGATGACATGAAACTTTTCCTAGAAATCAAAACTGTCGAGGATATCGATACATTCATAGATGAAATATTGGTATTCCATTCATGGTGTAAAAAAAAGTCTTCTACAGTTGAATATAAAAAAATGCAGAGATTTGGGAGTATTATTGGATTCAAAACTCACTTTCATCGATCATTATAACTTAATTGTAAGCAAATCCAACAACATGTTAGGTTTTATAAAACGATCCTGTTACTATTTTCAGGACTTATACACAATAAAAACACTATATACAGCTTAAGGCTGCTGTAAGCTGTAAGGCCAATCTTAGAATATTGCAGCATAGTTTGGTCCCCATTTTCAGCTATTCATGCCAACAGAATTGAGTCAGTTCAAAAACAATTTTTATTAAATGCACTACGAAAGTTAAGGTAGACCGAATTTCCATTGCCATCATATGTAGCTCGTTGTAAGCTCATCAATATTCATTCACTGAAAGTGCGTCGAGATTTAGCAATGGTAACTTTTATAAACAATATTGTTTCAAACAGAATTGACTCAACGGAGCTATTATGAAAACCTAATTTTTTTCCAGGTTTTCCAGGTTTTCCCAATACTTTAGCAACTGCAGCAGAGCAGGGCATTATTAGCCTCCACCACCCTATAAGACCGCATCCAACCACTCACCATAGTCCTCCAACCCAACACCAGAGCACCAGAAGCACCTTTGTTAAGTAGTCATTAAGGGGTGGCGTAATTGGGTCGATACTATGAGACGAGGTGACTGACCTGGAAAAGGAGGTCATGACAGGTCATGGGTTGCGGTTACTATTCCAAAGTATTTCGAAGCGAACGGATGTTACAAAGTTACAAAGTTGAAAGTTGAAGAATAGAGTTAAAAAAAGTTAATTGGGTTAAAAACCGCCGTCATTCTCTGGTTCCCTAGTCGGCCTAATCCGGCATTGTTTCTGCCGATAGTCGATCGGCCTTCTTATTGATCAAGTTACAACGAAGCATGAACGAGGAAGATCCCCAGGCCACCCCGGCGATACCACCGGTAAGCCCGCAGCAAACGAAGTTGCTCGCTGCCGGGTCATCGGCCACAGAAGGAAGGAAAAAAGAGGATGGAAAGAAATGGAGTGGTGCAGTGCTGCCAGGAAAAGGGGCTCTAAAGACAGGTTAACTAGCTTTAAGAGAGAGAAGACAGAAGTGAATAAAGTGTCGCAAAGTGAAGCTCTGTGGGTTACCCTGCATTTGATTGCGAGAGTTTCCTGTCCGCGAGTTGCTTGAGGTGAGCGTGCCCACTCTGAGGCCATTGGTTCAGGGAGTCTCTGTGGTGGATACCAGCCTAAATGCCACTTTTGATACGCACGATCAGCATAAACGCGGAGTCCATATCAGACGATCGCGACTTATGCTGATCACAGCAAAAAGGGTCACGTAGGTTCGGCCCGCACGGACCGCACATAAAGAAGCAAATAAAATTCAATTTCAATTTCCAACTGTATCCCGCACGAGTCAGTTCATTCTACATTCATGTTTATCACTGCTCCCTTCATCGGTTGTAGCATGGAGTCTACAAATAAGATATAACATGGCGATCCTGCCAGTGTGTGAAACAAGTGTTGTAAATGTTTTGTGATGGGTAAATCAAACTCCAAATCTGAGGTGGTACATAATGCCGACCCCCAAATCCGGATAATAAACACGGTGGAACAACAAGGTGAAGTGTTAGATTATCACGAAATATTGATAATCGTAATTCTAGTAACAGTGATTGTACAACTAGCTATTACGTTGTACAAGTTACTCCACAAAAGGGAGCGCAAACGAGCAATGAAAATTGCGCAAAGTCTGAACAGTGTTGCGGTAGCTTGAATAGGAGATACGTGCAAGAAATAAGAAAATTATAAACTTCTCAATTTGTGAGTTTCCAAACTGTGAAAAAATGAATGAACATACAAAGGACGACATACTGTTTTCTCTGTGCTACATTCAGTTAACAGAGCTGAAATGTAAAATTTTAAACCGGATCAAGACAACGATCCAAAGTGAGGAGTGCAAAGCCTATTTGGAAATCGTGGAGAGCCTGTATGGTCGAGCAGCAGCAGCAGCCGTAAGAAGGAACATGAGGACAGAAGTGAGGGAAAACCTAAACACACTGATACGAGAAATAGAGGACACCCTGGAATGGAACGTCACAAAGAGGAACGAGAAACAGCAGGGAAGTAGCCATAATTAAAATTTAATAATACTGAGCTAAAGTGAACATATTTTCTTTTAGGGTACAATCAGGGAAAATCCAGGTCAAATAAAATAATGAAAAACGAGAAAATATCAAACGTAAGTCATGCCTTATACTAGTGTAAAACGGAATGGAAGATTTCTTCCAAATTGAAGACGCAATTTTGAAATTGCAACAAAGCCTTAAAAAAATTCAGTAATTTTAAAATTGAAACGAAGCAGCGAAAGGTTGCGCAGCTATCGAGTTTGAAGAAAGAGTTAGGATCAATTTTGAGGAACCGAAATCTAAATATAGAAGTAAGAAAAGTGTTGTTCATAAGATATAAAAGATTGAAGGAGATCATTTGCCAGTGCATGGAAATTCTCCAAGGAGAAGATATCATAGTTGAAAACCTATCAATACTTCTGGATGAGGAGAGCTTGAGTAATACAGATAGTGAGTTAGAAAAGGAATTTACGATGGCAGCGCTCGATTTAAATGTCGCTATTAAGCTTGTTGAAAAGTTCGATGGAGACCAATCAAAAATTTCTTGTTTTCTTGACTCGCTGGATTATCTAAAATTAACTTATCCTGCCGTAGCAGAACAGACTTTAGTTGATTTTATTAAGATTCGATTGGTAGGCCCAGCTCATGGTGCTATCAATAACGCGAACACGGTAGATGCAGCAAAAAATTTGCTCAAACAAAAATTTGGAATAAAAATTTCTCCACAAGCTATTCAGAATGAAATGTTGAACACCAAACAAAAGAAAGAGAGTATTTCTGAGTTCGGTGATGCAATTAATGCACTTGCAAGTAAGCTTGCAGCTGCCTATGTGTCGCAAGGTACTTTCAATGACGAAGCTGCAGCATCGGCCATTGTGCAGCCGATAGCTGTAAACGCTTTTACCGCGGGTATCAAGGACCCAGGCGGCGTTTCCAAAACACACTCGCTTCGCTCGTGCAGCATGGACAAGAAACTTTCGTTAAATCTATGGAACTTCAATAAAGACATTCGGTACTTAGACTCCAACCCGTCTACACGGACACTTACAAATCGTATCCGAAGTCCCGTTAATGCCAAATGGCGACCGTGACAAAGTTAAAATAACCGAACCGAAACAAATCAAAGTGTTGTAAAGTTGCCGCGAAGAGTCGAAGAACTGTGCCAAGTGTTAACAGTATAACCGAAAATAGTTGGCATCACGTGGAAAAGTGGACAAAATAATAATGTCGTTCCTTTTTGGTAACACCTATGTTACACAGAACATGGACTCTCTTGAAGTAAAAGTCATCGCAGGAGTTGTGGTGGGACTTTTTGGTCTGATTATCGTGTACGGTGCTTTAAAAATTCACAATAAGCTATTACACGCAAAAATGGAGAAGACGGCGCGTAAAGAAATACAAATGAACAATGTACAAAGTGTATACATAAATCCGCCCGATATCAAAATCTACCGAAATATGTGACTAACGTCAAACAAGAACTGAACAAAAATTGTCGAACTATGTACAAACGAACTACCAATGTGCTGATGTGCTATAAACGAGAATTATCAACAAAGAACGGAAGGACCGAAGGAGATTTTCCGGTTGACATCCAGACGTAGCAGCCCAGGCCAGCAGAAGGCAGTCAATAAAACGAAGTGATAGAAAGCGACCCGACAGATAAGTAAAACCAATCGAAGTGTTTCTACATAAAATATGCTAATAGTGACATTTAAAAATTGCTAATTGTTAGATCCGATAAATATGAGTTATGCCGAGCGAAACATTTATTAATAATCTAGATAAACTACTTAAAATCGAACAAAATCTTAGAAAATCTATTAATAAAAATACAGGATCAGACACATTAAAAGTAAATCTTGAAGCCGCTTGTAAATTATTTCAGGATATTGAAACCGAGTTGATTGAAAAGCAAAATGAAATTACAGATACCCAACTATTTTCTTATCTAAAAAGAGCGAGAAATTCAATCGATTATATAAAGCAGGTCATACGTAGCAAGACAGTAAATACCACAAAAGTAACCATCAAACATCCCATAAATATGGCTTTCGACGCGAAACTAGCCGCATCGATACTATTACCTATTACTATTCGACGGTGATAGTGAAAAACTGTCCAGTTTCAAAGACAGTGTAATATTTTTAAAATCAGTTACACAAGAAGCAAATCTCCCAACACTCAAACTTTTCATTTTAACGAGAATTTCAGGCAAGGCTCGCGATGCATTGCTTACCGATATTGGAAACAAATCAATCGATGAAATAATCGACTTAATAACCCAAAGTTGTGACAGCAAAACAACCTCAGATCAGGTTCTTCCTAAGTTAAAGGCTATAAAAAGGGGAACAGCCAGACAACGATACTGCGAAGAAATTGAATCGCGTTGCAGCCAATTATCAAGAACATACGTTAAAGAGGGCATCCCACAAGTTACTGCCAAGAAAATAGCTACGAAAGCAGGCGTGGACACGTTGATTAAAACCGTCTCCACAGAAAATGCGAAAATTGTTCTACAGGCTGGCTCATTTCCAACAATCGAGCAAGCCATTCAAAAACTTAACGAGCTACCGGATAATACCGAAAGCAACGATGTCAACCACATTTTTAATATAAACGCAAACCAAAAAAGATATCAGAACTTTAACCAACGTCAGCGAGGAAACTGGAAGAGAGGTGTGAATAGTAACAACAACAATTTTGCACGCCGTTGTGGCATCTGCATCACAGATGTCATCGATTCTCGTTCGACTAAAGCAGATCGCAATTGTTGCGTCCTGCTGAGTCAAAATTCTACATGTCCCATATTTCTTCATTGCACCACTCCGGGTCAGAATTGTTCAACCCTCGTCAGTCATCGACCGTGCCATAATGGTCGATGTACTGCATAATAAATTTCCAACGAAAGGATCAATTTACCAAGTCAATGTTCTACGCCTGTTTCCAACCGGCGCTGTTCCCATGCCACATGAGCGTGCTAACGCTGCAATGTGCATTCTCTTTTAATCATGTCTCTCTCCTTGTCGTTTTATGTATTGATCACTGATTGGCTACAAAATATATAATGACTTCAAATACCTCCAGGTCACAAGAGTTTAGCTTAAGTCAAAATGGTTAAATAAAATCAATCATGGATGTAAAGTCATCGAGTGTAGTTCATTGGAAAAGAACTCCCTAAATTATAAACGTATATTACATGGCTGACTGTGGCAAAAGAGCCATTAGCAAAAGTGATAAAAAGTTGTAATTTTACAAACATTGGTTCAAAGAAACAAACACAAAGCAGTGCATTTATTTTTCAAAATTGTCATGTGACAGTGAATCCCCAGTGCGTCAAAAGTGCATAGAAAATTACAGTGTGCTCAGCACTCAAAATTAGTACGAGACAATGTACATAATGCGGGAAATCCAAAGCAAAGAACCATGAAAAATCGAGAAGCAATTGTGACAGTGCCAGTGTTAATAAATATTGGATGATCAAGCAACAGTTATTTTCGTCGCCAAACATTCCCAATGCAAAAGACAATTAAATAAATGTCACGAGAAGCAACTGAAGAAATTCGTTAGTGAAAAAAATTAACTACTAATCAACTGCAGCAGAGACCCTGCCTGAGGCCGGCAGCAGGGACGGAAAAAAGTGCAACCGCACTTCAACAATAGGCAGCGTTTTCAATTTCATCACAACACGGAACAGATACGAAGGTGCAACCGAACCAAATGCCGGTAAGCGTGCTCTTTAATTTTTAACAAGTGAAATTGAACGTAACACAATGGGAAAGCCCCAATCTAAAACAGCAGTGTCAGGCGATAGCAACGTGAATATAATTAATCAATTAGAGCAGCATTCAGAATTCCACGACGATCACAACCTCAAATTATGGATCATTATTGTATTTAATATCGCTCAGGTTTTATTTGCCATTTACAAGTGGAATAATAAACGCGTAAAACGTAAAGCTTTTAAAAAGGGATGTATGTCCACCAACAATCTTGATAAGATTTAAATTTTGTGATGAATAAATATTTGAAACTAGAGGACGCTATTCGGTCAAACATAACAAATATCAAAAAGAAATCTAAGTTTTCTGTTGAGAGTAGTGGAAAATATGCTAATACTTTAATATCTCTTAAAAATAAATTAAAATTACATATTTTGGAAACCGAAGAATTAAAAAACGATCCTACTTTTGTGACGCGTTACCGGGAAATTAAAAACGATATTGAACTTGCTCTACAAAGAATGAAACAGCCATCCCTGGATGAAACTAAAGGAGTAGAAATAACGGTAGAAAGTGAGGATAATAGTGGAATAGAGTCAGACCCAGACGACGAAATAGACGATATGACGTCGATTTTAGAAATTATCAAAATTGCCTCGACACTCATTCCTGAGTTCGATGGTAGTTATGAAAAACTTAACAGAGTCGTATCTGCGATTCAAGCGCTACAGGCTCTGGTTACAGACGTTAACAAAGCATCTGCGATTCAAGTCATTTTATCTAAACTATCAGGAAAGGCCCGCTCAGCTGTACCTGAAAATCCCTTGGAATTGCAAGAAATAATAGATGCTTTGAATTCGGAATGTGCTACGACTCAAACACCAGAATTACTTCTGGCTAAAATTGCAGGCGAGAAACAATCCGGTGAACTGGCTAAGTTCACCGACCAACTTGAAAAACTAACTCTCCAATTAGAAAATGCATATATCGCAGAAAAAGTTCCAGCCGTCACTGCGGCTCGTTTAGCAACTAGAGCAGGCACAAATGCATTGGCCAATGGCCTCAAATGTAAAGAGACTCAGCTGATTGTTAAAGCTGGGAAATTTGACACTTTTGCCGAGGCGGTAGCAAAGGCAATTGAAAACGATAAAACACCACCATCAAATACGGTGCTTTATTACAGAGCCCCATCGAGCAACCAATTCAGAGGAGGATACCGAGGTCGTAACGCTCGAGGAAATATTCTTCGAGGTGGAGGCCAGTATAATGGTAGAAATCATGGCTACCAAAACAACTACCAAACGCGAGGTCGTGGTAGATATGCGTATCAAAACAGCCACAGTAATCGCGGTGGAAATAATTTTCGGGGTGGAAATCACCATCAGCACTCGCGTGTTTTCTATGCCCAGCCGGAAAACCAACCGAACCCCCAATCTCAGAGTGTTGGGGGTCCCCAACAAAACCAGCAAGCGCCTCAGCACAATACACAAGTGGCACTAGCCAATCTAACGAGACGTTAACATGTTTCAATATAAACACTTCATGTACAAATTTTATTAAGATTCAATTAGACGCGTCTGACCAGGTATGTACTTTACTGGTAGATACTGGAGCAGACATATCTATACTTAAATCCAATATAATTAAACCATCTGAACTAGTAAATATTAACGAAGTATGCTCAGTTACAGGTATTACTACACAAAAAATTGAAACCATTGGAACAATAACTACTAATCTAATATGCTCTAATAACATTTTCATTGAACATAAGTTTCAATTAATTGATCGAGAGTTCCCGATACCCACAGACGGAATTTTAGGTAGGGATTTCCTAACAAAATTTCGCTGTAATATAAACTATGACTCATGGTTACTTACAGCATTTATTGCGGGTAACCAAATCGAGATTCCAATACATGATAATCTGAATGGATTTTTTGTAATCCCACCGAGATGCGAGGTTTTGAAAATCATTGATTCCGAAAAACCCCATGGAAACTACTTCATGGACTCTACAGAAATTCTTCCAGATGTTCTATGCGCAAAATCAATAGTAAACACAACAAAACATCTCATAAAAATTATTAACACAACCTCTGAAATAGCGACAATAAGTAAAAAGTTTGAAAGAAGCTATGAACCTTTTGAAAATTATGACATTTTTACATTTAATGAAGTCAATCCACAAAACAGGTGTAGCATCCCTTACATCTTTCGCCTTATTCAAATCTGTTTCACATTAACATCTTGAAATTCAATCCTAAAGAACGAAGCCTTAAATTTATAGTTTACATTCCGTTCTCAGTAGGTCATAAAATTCCATTACAAGGTCGCCTCGAACCTTTCTCTTGTTTACACACTTTTGCCTGTTGAATAAGCACAACTGTTTTAGCCTTCCGCATGGGCGCAGCTATGCTTACGCTGCAGGGTCATATTTTTGTAATTAAATTTTGTTTTTAAACATCGCTGGTGGCTTGAGGTTGGGCAAGCATGAGCAATTAGCCTTTAAGATATATGGTAAGCGAAATACACGAGCAGTCGAGTACTGAAGCTGAAACAGAGAACGTGACATGTTATGCTATCATCCGAACGCCAAACTTTAGTTGGCATACCGTGACAGAGATCACTGAAAGTGTGAATAGTGATAGATTAACTTAGCCACTGAAAAGTGAAATCGAATCAAAGTCGCAAAGTTGAACTACTATTGGTGAACAAACCTAAGTGGCAGTGCAGTGCACACACGGTGAAACGGATCGAGCAAGTGTTTGTTTCTTTGCCCAACGAAAATTGAACAATCGAAATGGGCTGGTTTAGTGACACATTTATCACCCACAATGAAGTAAGCACCACCGAAATACGTATCGTCGCTGGAACAGCAGTGATTCTGCTAGTAGTGCTGTTGGCGTACCTGTGCTTAAGAATGCATGGCAAATTCACAAACGCAAAAATACAAGATAGAGTGCAACGAGAAATACGACTCAATAATTTGAGCGCTAGTAACGTGGTGTAATGCAGAAATTATGCACGAACATAAAAACTCTCAATGTCAAAAACTAAACTCTTTGTGTAACGTTAACGAAAACCAACGTACATATAGACAATAGTGCAGTGCGTTAAGTTCAATAAAGACGAGTATTAGACAAAAGTGAAGTGCTGTAGCCAAAGACGAGCTAAATTATTATCAACAACAAGAAACAGGCGAAGGAAGAGCCAATTATGAGTTAATACGCAACGACGAAGATTGAACAGGGATGTGCCAAAATATCATCAACAACAAGAAACAGGCGAAGGAAGAGCTGATTATGAACGACGAAGATTGGCCAAGGAAGAGTCAAATTGTCATCAACACCCGTGGATTTTGGAGATCGGTGCGCTATGACCCAGCGCTATAGACGACGTTGCTGATGATGTGCTGTACACTGCGAGCGGTAAATTAAGGTACTGTGAATCTTGAAATGTAAATAGTGGATCCAACCTTGAATTGATTACTAGATTATATACCCAAACTAAAAATCATGTGCGATTTCAAGTGTAATGGACATAATAGAATGTAATTTAGCTCAATTAAAAATTATTCAAACGAATTTTAGAAAAGCTCCTAATTGGAAATATCGCAGAAGTACACTACTGAATAAACTTGCGGAAGTTCAAACTCTTAGAAATAATATAAATAATGAATTAATCGCCATTGAAAACACTATTGCTATTGGAACATTTGATCAAATTAGAAAAATAGAAAGGTCGATAACTGGGGAATTGCAGCTTACTATTGAACAAAAATTAGCTAACCTGGGTGATAAACCTGATATAACATTAAAAGCTTAGGAAAACTTATTGTCATTAGTTATCGGTTAACCAAATCTGCAAAATGGCAACGCTTATAGAAACAGTCAAGACTGTAACCGCACTTTTGCCTACGTACGATGGCACACCTAGTAAACTGAGAAATTTTTGGACGCACTTGAAGTCGTCAAACAGATTGCCACAAAAGCAGATCAATTACCGACGGTAATTAACATTGTTTTAACAAAATTGGAAGGGCGAGCAAGACATGCTTTCCCGGCAGCACCTGCAACTATTGATGCAATCATCACCAAACTAAAAGAGGTGTCGTCACCGATTCCTCCGAGACTATCATTGCCAAATTGTCCTCTTGTAATCAGAGAAATAATATCGCTGCATACACTAAGGAAGTAGAAGAACTAACAATGCAACTTGAAGCGGCGTATATAGCGAAAGAAATTCCTACGGCCGTAGCTCAATCAATGGCTACGAAAGAAGGAATTAAATACTTAACTGCGGGACTGAAAGACGAAAAACTTCCATCATTATTAAAGCGGGCCAGTTTAAATCAATTACAGAAGCAATTAACAAAACTCTTGAAGAGTCTCCTCAGAGCTCAAATGTGGTAACAGTACAGTATGCAAGAAGCCACCCTAGACAATATCAGTCTAGATGGCAAGCATCTGGAAATCAACAGTCCAATCGATTCCATAATTCAAACTACCGTGGTGGACGCTATAATTATCGCACCCAAAATAATCAGCGCTACCATGATCGCCCACAAAATAGTGAAAACCGTGAAAATCGAGATGGCAGAAACGAAAATTTTAACACTCATCGGCGGTATGGTAATAATCAATCTCGTGGGAGCAGAGGTCGAGGTGGACCTCCTCCTCAACGAAACGTGTATGTTTCGGAAAACGGCAGAGGGCCTTCGGAAAATCCCCAAGCCGAGGCACGACAAAGCAACGGGGAGACAACATTTCCAAACAGGGAGTAAATGTGTTTAACTGTGACTTAAATTACTCAATTTCGTTCAACTTAGACTAGATATGTGTGAGAAACCTGTAAATTTAACTGTAGACACTGGTGCGGATGTGTCCATAATTAAAGAAAATTTGTTAAATGAATTCCAAAAATATATATTAAACAAAAGTGCACCATTAAAGGGGTGACCGATGGGAAAATTGAAACTATCGGAAGCACGCCCACGAACATAATAATTGATAACACTTCCATACCACATAACTTCCAAGTTGTTACAAAACATTTCCGATTCAAACAGATGGTATACTTGGAAGGGATTTCTTAGCCAAGCATGGATGCAATATTTGTTTGAAAACTTGGCTTATAACATTTGAAATTGGTCGAAAAAGATTTGAAGTACCAATAGAAGATAAATTTAATGGTAATATAGTTATTCCTCCAAGGTGTCAAGTCATCAAAAAGTTAAAATTATCCCACGTAAAGGAAGACAGTGTAATTCTGTCCAAGCAAATCAGACCAGGAGTGTTCTGCGCCAATACCATAGTTGGTCCTGAGGCACAATATGTAAAATTTGTAAATGTTAATAATAAAGCCGAAGTAATTCCACATAATTTTGACGTTTTGAAAATTGTACCAATCAGAAATTACTCCACATTACCGCTAGATAAACATGAAAATAATGACAACGATAGGGTTCAACAGTTAATGAATGAACTTAATTTACAAAGCTCATTGCCAGAAGTCAAGCGGAAGCTGGGAGACTTATGCGCAAAATTTAATGATATCTTCGCATTGAAAAATGACACACTAACAGCGAATAACTTTTATAAACAAAAAATTCATTTGGAGAAAAGTAATCCAGTTTATATAAAAAATTATAGATTACCGGAGGTTCACAGGCAAGAAATAAATAACCAAGTGAACAAAATGCTTCATGATAAAATTATTCAACCATCCATTTCACCTTTTAATTCACCAATTCTTTTGGTGCCCAAAAAATCCAACACTGACGAAAAGAAATGGCGATTAGTCGTTGATTTTCGTCAGCTCAATAAACAAATAATACCGGATAAATTCCCACTTCCACGCATTGACGAAATCCTAGACCACATTGGAAGAGCAAAATATTTTACTACTTTGGATTTAATGTCCGGGTTTCATCAAATTGAGCTCGACAATAAGTCAAAACGATATACAGCCTTCTCCAGTCCTGATGGACATTACGAGTTCAATCGCCTACCATTCGGATTGAACATATCACCTAACAGCTTCCAGAGGATGATGACGATTGCGCTCAGTGGACTACCACCAGAGTGCGCGTTTCTTTACATTGACGATATCATTGTCATGGGTTGTTCCGTCAGTCATCACCTTAAAACCTGGAATGCGTGTTTACCAAACTACGAGAACATAACTTGAAACTTAATCCCTCGAAATGTGTCTTCTTTGCATCAGACGTTACGTATTTGGGTCATCATATTTCTGAAAAAGGCATCCAACCAGATAGGTCGAAATTCTCCGCAATAGAAAATTATCCCACACCGAAAGATGCAGACGAAGTTCGTCGATTTGTCGCGTTCTGTAACTATTACAGACGATTTATTCAAAATTTTGCAGAGATTGCCTACCCTTTGAACAACAAACTATTACGGAAAAATGTAAAATTTGATTGGACCTCAGAATGCCAACTTGCATTCGATTCTCTGAAAAAGAAATTAGTATCACCTACCATACTACAATTTCCTAATTTTAAAGAACATTTTACCCTGATAACCGACGCTTCGAAAATTGCATGTGGTGCAGTCCTTACTCAAAAGTATGATAATATTGACTTACCAATTGCGTTTGCGAGCAAAGCATTCACAAAAGGTGAAGCCAATAAATCAACTATTGAGCAAGAGCTCACTGCAATTCACTGGGCTATTACTCATTTTCGTCCCTATCTTTACGGTCGTAAATTTACTGTGAAAACAGACCATAGGCCGTTAGTATATTTGTTTTCAATGAAAAACCCTTCTTCTAAATTAACCAGAATGAGAGTAGATCTCGAAGAGTTTGATTTCGATGTACAATATGTGCCTGGAAAGACAAACTTTGGAGCTGATGCTCTGTCTAGAATCAAAGTTGATACCGAAGTCTTGAAAGACATGTCTGTTCTTATGGTACAAACAAGAGCAGCAGCAAAGAAAAATGAAAATAATACCGATAATGACATACAAGTGAATTCCGGCAATGAAGAGACTGATCACCTCAACATCCGAGAGTCACTCAACTACTATGAAACATACAACCTTCCTAAATTAGTCATTGAGCGCTCAGCCACACGAGATGGCATTTTAATCAACATAATGGATAAAAGCTATAAAAGGGAGTTGACTCAAGCGTCAATCATCCACACAAAGCTATCCGAAGTAAATGAGAATCTAAGTAAAATCGTGAAACAAATTGAAGCAATTGCAAATAAGCTGAAGGTAAAGTTGTTAGCTCTAGCGTTGACTAACGAAATCTTCCGAATAACTGATATTCAAACTTTCAAGCAAGCTTGTAACAACGAATTGAAGAATTTAAACATCTTGATTTATCAACCACCACAGTTGGTTGTTAACAAAGAATAGAAAACAAATAGAAAACAAATAGAAAACATAATTAAATCATATCATAATACGTGTATTGGAGGCCATGTTGGTTCAAACAGACTTTATCAAAAGTTAAGGTGCCAATACACATGGAAAAATATGAAGAAATCTATTTTTGATTTTGTCAAAACATGTTCAAGTTGTCAGAAAAACAAACACACAGTTAAAACAAACGAAAATTTTGTCCTAACACCCACACCGCATAAACCTTTCGATTCAATTGCCATGGATACAATTGGACCATTTACAAAATCTAATACAGGAAATAGGTATGCACTTACAATACAATGCGACCTATCCAAATATATAATCATCAAGGCAATACCAAATAAACAAGCAGAAACTTTAGCTAAAGCGTTTGTGGAAAGTTTCGTTTTGATATATGGAACACCTTCAATCATTAGAACGGATCAAGGTACCGAGTATAAAAACGAAATTTTTGACAAAATCGCTGAACTATTACATATGAAGCAATCTATCTCAACACCTTACCACCCACAGACTATTGGAAGTCTTGAAAGGAATCACCGTTGCCTGAATGAATATATAAGACAGTTTGTCAATGAATCACATAGTGATTGGGATGAATGGTTACCTTATTATTCATTTTGCTACAACACGACTCCACGTCCAGATTTTCAATACACTCCATTTGAACTAATTTTCGGTCATCAAGCAGTTCTTCCTCAAAGCCTAATTGATCCAAAAGCAATAGAACCAATTTATAATTTAGATCAGTATCAGTTTGAACTTAAACAAAAATTGCAAGCAGCTAGAATTAAAACCAAATATTTAATAGAAAAGGAGAAAAATAAACGAATTCAAAAGCAAGGCATGAATAGTAACCCCATCGAAATTCAAGTAAATGATAAGGTAATGATTACAAATGAAAACCGAAATAAATTAGATGCAGTTTACAAAGGACCATATACAGTGGTTCAAATAAATCATCCAAACGTTAAAATCAAAAATGAAAAATCAGATATACAAGAAGTTCATAAAAATAGATTAATTAAACTTCACTAAAAATAATATCAAAACAGGAAAAATGTTAAAAAAAAAATATAATAGTTATAGCAACGTTATCTCAAATTCAAGCCAGCAACTTTTATCGGAACGCTCTGGGCATTCCTTCTCAAAGGGGGATGGTGTAGCATCCCTTACATCTTTCGCCTTATTCAAATCTGTTTCACATTAACATCTTGAAATTCAATCCTAGAGAACGAAGCCTTAAATTTATAGTTTACATTCCGTTCTCAGTAGGTCATAAAATTCCATTACAAGGTCGCCTCGAACCTTTCTCTTGTTTACACACTTTTGCCTGTTGAATAAGCACAACTGTTTTTAGCCTTCCGCATGGGCGCAGCTATGCTTACGCTGCAGGGTCATATGGTTGTAATTAAATTGTTTTTGGAAACATCGCTGGTGGCTTGAGTTTGGGCAAGCATGAGCAAGTAGCCTTTAAGATATATGGTAAGCGAAATACACGAGCAGTCGAGTACTGAAGCTGAAACAGAGAACGTGACATGTTATGCTATCATCCGAACGCCAAACTTTAGTCAGGCAAGTAAACTTACTTAATGAACTCGATTTAGAAGGTGTTCCAAATGAGGCTAAAACAAGCTTAACACAGTTATGTACAAAATTTTGTGATATTTTTGCACTTCAACAGGATAGTCTAACATGCAATAACTTTTATAAGCAAGAAATTCTACTTAACGACAAAACACCAGTCTACACCAAAAATTACCGAATTCCGGAAGTACACCGAGAAGAAATAGATAAACAGATAGACAAATTATTGACAGAAAACACAATTCGTCCGTCAACATCTCCTTTCAATTCGCCTATCCTGCTCGTGCCCAAAAAATCGAGCGATGGCATAAATAAAAAATGGAGACTTGTTGTCGACTACAGACGACTTAATAAAATATAATTGCTGACAAATTTCCGCTCCCTAGGATCGATGACATACTCGACCAATTAGGTAGAGCGAGGTATTTCACAACTCTAGACCTAATGTCTGGTTTTCACCAGATAGAACTAGATGACTCATCAAAAAAATATACAGCCTTCTCCACTTCGAAAGGTCATTTTGAATTTAATAGATTACCATTCGGTCTAAACATTTCACCAAACAGCTTCCAGAGGATGATGACCCTAGCACTGAGCGGTCTTCCTCCAGAAAGCGCCTTCCTCTACATTGATGATATTATTATTGTTGGATGCTCCATAAAACATCATTTATCCAATCTTGAAAAAGTTTTGAAAACTTCGAGAATTCAACCTGAAGTTGAATCCTATGAAGTGTATATTTTCCGAAGTGACGTAACCTATCTAGGTCATCACATATCTAGTGAAGGAATCCAACCCGATAAATCTAAATTTTCAGCAATACTCAACTACCCTGAACCGAAAAATTCCGATGATGTAAGAAGATTTACTGCTTTCTGTAATTATTACAGAAGCTTTATTCCATACTTTTCAGAAATAGCAGCTCCTCTAAATTCGCTACTGCGAAAAGGAGTAAAATTTGAATGGACCGAAAAATGTAAAGAATCTTTTAACTGTTTAAAGCGAAAATTGTTATCACCTACAATTCTAAAATTCCCAAATTATAAGGAAAAATTTATTCTAAGCACAGACGCATCAAAATTGCATGTGGTGCCGTATTAAGCGCAATTACATGGTGATATCGAATTGCCAATAGCCTATGCAAGCAGAACGTTTACAAAAGGCGAAAGCAATAAATCCACTATCGAACAAGAGTTGACTGCCATACACTGGGCGATCGACTATTTCAGACCATATTTATATGGTAGACGGTTTTGGTGAAAACAGATCACCGCCCTCTCGTCTATCTATTTTCCATGAAAAACCCCAATTCAAAATTGACCAGAATGAGACTAGACTTAGAAGAGTACAAGTTTGATGTTGAATACATATGCGGAAAAAGAATGTTGGCGCCGACGCTTTATCCCGTATAGTGCTCGACTCTGAGGAACTGAAAATTTAACTATACTACCTATACAAACAAGAGCTATGACGAGACAACAAACAAATCCAACTAATGAGGATACACAAACTGAATTATCTGCTGACGAGACTGATCACCTCAAAGCTTATGAATCGGTTAACAATCTAGACGCATTCAACACACCTAAGATTGTTTTTGAAGTAAAAGATAACGTTATAAATTTACGAATTTTAACGAAAAACATGAAAAGAATTATCGCTCAAGAGCAATTATTCTATAATAGAGGAAAATTTAATTTACAAAAATGTCTGCAGACAATAAATACAATGGCCGCCAAAACAAACACAAAATTGCTAGCACTAAAAAACGTTGACAACATATTTTCATTGATTCCTCGACAATTATTTAAAGTAATATGCAACCAAATTTTGAAAAATGTGAATATCCTAATTTATGAACCAGCCCGGATCATAAATGATGAGGACACTATACAGAAGATAATCGCTGAAAACCACGACACGCCTATGGGAGGTCACTGTGGTATAAATAGATTACTCAAAAGATTGAGACCAAAATATTATTGGTATAATATGAAAGAGACCATATCCACATATATCAAACAATGTTTGAAATGTAAGCAAAATAAGCATCAAATGAATACGAATGAAACTTATACACAGACTACGACACCGACCAATTGCTTCGATCTAATTTCAATAGACACTATTGGTCCTTTAACAAAATCTAAAAGTGGAAATAGATATGCACTAACAGTTCAGTGCGATTTATCAAAATACGTGATTGCAACCCCAATACCTGACAAACAAGCGAACACATTAGCGAAAGCATTAGTAGAAAATTGCATTCTAATATATGGTTGCCCAAAAGCAATTAAATCAGATTTGGGAACTGAATATAAGAACGAAATTTTCGACAACGTATGCAAATTATTATCAATTCAACAAATGTTTTCAACAGCATATCACCCAGAAACAATAGGAAGCCTCGAAAGAAACCACCGTTGTCTCAACGAATACCTCAGAAACTTTACTAGCGATGAGAAAGACGATTGGGATTCTTGGCTTAACTACTACACATTTTGCTACAACACTTTACCGCATACCGATCATTCCTACACACCTTTTGAACTAGTTTTTGGAAGATTAGCAAATATTCCTAGCCAATTTTTGAACGTCACAAAAGTAGATCCAGTATATAATCACGAATCATATATGTATGAATTGAGATATAAAATGAAACTAGCGTCCAGTAAGGCAAGAACACTGTTAGAAAAGCAAAAGGTACAAGAATTCAGAATCAGCAAAACAATTTCAAAACCCATATGTATAACAATAGGAGACCATGTTTGGTTGAAGCAGCAGAATAGACGAAAATTGGATCCAGTATATTCTGGACCATTCGAGATTATTGATATAAACCACCCTAATGTGAAAATAAGAAATATTGTAAACCAAGCAGAACAAACAGTTCATAAAAATAGAATTATTAAAAATTAAATGCATATAATGATAAACTTAGAAATGCATATTATCAATATAATATAGGTTTAAAAAGTTCCAAATAAAAAAAAAAATAGTTAAAATTTTGTAACGAATGATTTCAATATATAAAACCATTCTTCTCTAGCGGGAAGGGTAAACTTAGATGAATAAACTATTAATAAATAAATAAATTAACAAATAAATTGTGTTCTTCAACATTTCGTAATTCACAGCTCTTTAAATTGTGAGAGGTACTTGAAGTCAATAATAAAAATGACATCATGCAATTCAATCATTTTTCCTATAGGAGGATGGTGTGGCATCTGCATCACAGATGTCATCGATTCTCGTTCGACTAAAGCAGATCGCAATTGTTGCGTCCTGCCGAGTCAAAATTCTACATGTCCCATATTTCTTCATTGCACCACTCCGGGTCAGAATTGTTCAACCCTCGTCAGTCATCGACCGTGCCATAATGGTCGATGTACTGCATAATAAATTTCCAACGAAAGGATCAATTTACCAAGTCAATGTTCTACGCCTGTTTCCAACCGGCGCTGTTCCCATGCCACATGAGCGTGCTAACGCTGCAATGTGCATTCTCTTTTAATCATGTCTCTCTCCTTGTCGTTCTATGTATTGATCACTGATTGGCTACAAAATATATAATGACTTCAAATACCTCCAGGTCACAAGAGTTTAGCTTAAGTCAAAATGGTTAAATAAAATCAATCATGAATGTAAAGTCATCGAGTGTAGTTCATTGGAAAAGAACTCCCTAAATTATAAACATATATTACAATAGCCTTAGAACGCTTGAGCTCAGCGATACAAACCAGGACAAAAGTGTCAGTGGCAAATACAGCAATAATGAAAAAACTTATTAAAGTCATTGAAGAAGAAAAGTTGATTAAAGTGAAGAACATTAACAGCAGTGAAATAATAATGGAAACAACACGTGAGTAATTGCTTTCTACGCAACCGAGGACACAATGCATCAAGGAATGATCTGCTAAAACTAACCCAACCCCGAAAAAATTGACAAAATACTGAAATGGCCATTACCAAAAACTCCAAAAGAAATCAAACAATTCCTCGGTTTGGCAGGGTATTACAGAAGCTACATTAACAACTTCTCATGTATCACAAGACCAAAGACAAAATATCTGAAGAAAGATTCTGCAGTAGATACGAAAGATGCTTCATACATAAGCGCATCCGAAATTCTCAAACACGTAATAGCTACAGACTAAGTCCTTGCCTACCCTCAGTTTGACCAACCATTTATTCTCACAACAGATGCCTCGGGATATTGTGCTATGCATCTTCTCACATCATAAAAGTCAATTACACTTTCACCCAACAACGATCAGAACGCAAAGCTAAATATGCAATCCCATATCATACAGTCCATACCCTTCCGCAATACATACAATCAGAACGCATAGATGCAATTCAATACTTTACAGTCCATACCCTTCCGCAATGCAGAACTGTGTCAAGCACATGCTGACTTAAGCTGCGCACCGAGGTGGTCCGCACCGCGGGACCCAAACGCAATAACATAAACAGCCAAAAAGTAGCATCGGCTGAGGCGCGCAAAGAAATAATGAATATTTGTCAACATGCCGGCCCAGGCGTCTATATCTTTCTCTGTTTAGCTTATAGGAAACACTTTTGTAAATTTGTCACTAAAATAGATAAAAAGGCTCGAAATACATAGAACGTTGATCAGTGTACGATCAGTCTTCAAACGACTTCTTGTGCTTCACTGCGATTCACGGTCTCCGACCGATGAACACCGCATACTGAAGATAATCCCTATAGAGTGCACTAAGGTCTTCGCTACCGTTGGTCACCGCTCTTCCAAGTTGAAGTCTCAAGTCTTTATTTGCACCGGGATGCTAACGCGAATATAGAAGCATGCGAGGATGTTTCAAGTATGATTCAAGCATGTTTCAGCAGTGCAACTACTCCTGACAATGTATAAGATACTAGTGAAACATGAGAGAAAACGAGCGAATAAACTTTTGGCAAAATCACTGGCCAGTCTAAACGAAGTTATTATGCAGTGAGTCTGACAAAGCGGAATCCGAAGAAATCGACTGTAGCTATTCCAAGAAAACGACGGAAGCTGCCGTAGGATGCAATTTAAAACAAACCAAGGGCAACAGTTTAAACTTCATCTGCTAGTCAAAGTACTAAATGTTCTCTTAATATATGGAAATTGAAAGTTAATCAGACACACATATTGAAAGCTTGATAAAAATTAAAATCAATTTTTCCAAAAATCCATACCGTCGATACCTACATAAAATGGTCATAAGTCCAAACAACATCTTGTGCGAGACCTATATAAATTACCAACCAAAATTTTATAAAAATACGAAACTAAAATAAATCCTTTCAAATTTAATTATTGTGTTAAAACAAGCAGAAATATAGCGCTAGAAATGCTTCACAAAATATATTTGAAATTGCATATTGTGGCATGTTCATAACACATGACATCATACCCTTCAATAATTTCTCATACTTTCGATTGATGCACAACGAACGCTCAAAGTCGTTCGTTGACATGAATGATGTCTCAGAAATTCTAGTCTGAGACCTCAAATTGCAATGCACACATTTAGTGTACCGATTACTAAGTTGCGATGTCATCAATGGCCTTCTCTAATTACACTGGCTTCGACTGTCTCCCGTAGGTAACCCTGTATTCAAAAATCGTTAATAAAGGCATATTAGTTTCAACCGTTCATGAGGTAACGCGTAATTATTGTTGATGACCGCACGGGGTCCTTTGGACCACCATATGGCGACCGGCCAGAGTTAGTGCAGTGCAACAGTTTACCGAGAATGAAGAAAAAACAGCCATTAAGAAATTGAAGAGATGGTTTGCGTGGAATTGAGTCGCAATCGTTGCAGCCAGTATTTAAGTGCTAGCACAGAGGTTTAAAACCATCGGCACGGTGCACAACAAAAGAGAGGAAGACAATCCGTACAATGCTAGTGAAATGTGCAAAACAATACAAAATAATTGTATAGTGCTAGTAAAATGCGTGAACGATCATTACGATGCACGAGAAAAATAGTGAAGTGAAAATCAAACTGTTCGATACACGAGAAAGGATATGAAGAGAATGTAGATGCGAAGATCTGCAAGACAATCTGTACAGCAGGCGAGAGGGGTGATGAAGAGAATGCAGATACCAAGATTCGGAAGATAATCTGTACAGCAGACGAGCAAGGCGATGAAGAGAATGCAGATGCCAAAAAACACCAGCCCGAGACCAGTGGAGTGAAAATACAGCAGCTGGAGTTCTGGAAAATTCAGTAAGGTGAAGTACTCAAACTATTACATCGTGTTATTATTGTTATTATTATAATTATTGTGTATTAAATATTGTACATTTATATTACGATGGGGAAACCAAATTCAAAAGTAGATCAAAAAGGCGAAAATAATATTAACATTGTAACATGTGCATCCCACACGTTATTCAAATTCTCATCTATCATACACTTCGGGCAGACCACACCAGTGGAATCATGCTGAGAAGGTTAATTTCAAAGCCACATTGAACCTTCAGTTCAATGGCTTACATTCTAGGCGACAAACAGAAGTGTCGCATTATTGAAGCATGCTGTTACCAACTGTACAGCTATGCAGTTTTGAGGGACTCTGTCTCTCCCGCTTTCGCATGGACAACGATCGCTGATTGGTGATCGTTGTACATAGCATTTTATGTATCGGTGCTTCAAGTGTCTCCAGTTAGGTTACTTGTAAAATATATTTGGAACAAATAAACATTCTTTACAGAACCGTCAAAGTTTGATATTTTGAGAAAGAAAAGAAAAATATTACATGGCTGACCAGTGACTTTGTGAACGAACTTGTGATCAAATAGTGATGGAAAAAATAACCAAGTTCGGTCTAACTATCTTGGTGCTTTTCGGAATCGTGTGCGGAGTAAAGTGGATAATTGAAATTGTCTGTGCATTCATCGATGAAACAAAGGAATTAAATCAAATGGCGTTTTATGCAATTCGCTAGAAAGTGATTGTGTCTTAGAAAAACTGTGAGGAACAAATTTTAATCGAAGAATAAAAATGGGAAATGAAAAATCGAGCCCGAGTGTAAATGAGCAAGGTGATGGTGATCTAACCATAATAAATAATCAAGAGACTCACACGGAGCTTCACCAGGCTCACGAATTTAAACTGTGGTTAATTGTGATCATGGTAGCAATTATGCTAACCATACAAATTTACAAAATAATTGCAAAACACGAACAGAAAAAGGTGATGCAGAAAGCGAAATCCGTCGCTGCGCTCGATATAGTGTAATACAAGAACATTCAATTCAGCAATCGTAAGTGAATAATACAATCAGTTTTAAACTACATTTGAACAATTAGTGATTTTAATTTCGCACGAACATTGTACTAAAACATTGGAGATATGCTGTGTTAACTCAAGAAGATCTCTGATACTTAATTATATGTGAAAAAGTGGCACCATTCGTTAGTGCAAAGGGCAAACCGGCAACATGGAGCTGCCCCAACATAGGGTAAAACGGCAACATGGAGCTACCCCAACGAGGATGACGACGAACAACCTGGATCACGGTGTCTTTGTCCGAAGAGGCTTATTTTCAAAAAATCAGTATCTCTAAAACACCTACTACACGAAAGTATAGGTTATCCTCTTTCACGTAAGTGCATTTTTAAAATGCTCTATCGGGGGTCATTTTTCCATACATTTTTAGGGGGATAAATCGGCTATCATTTGAGATTTCTATGGATTTTGCACCAAAAATAGTGAAAAAAATAAAAGTTGTTCTAGATCCCCCGATAGAACATTTTAGTTTACCCACCATATGAAAGAGGAGAGCATATACTTCCGCGTGGTGGGTGTTTTAGAGATACTAATTTTTGAAAAATAATATTTCCCCATAGAGACACCGTGTGGATGGAGACAACAAAATTCGAAAGGATAAGTGCTAAACTAATTTTTTTTAACAAAAATTCTTCAAAACAATTTTAAATAATACAAATGTTTAGTCAGATAGAGGAGGATGTAGGTTCATTAGTTAAAATTGCGAATAATTTAAAAAAGTCAATTAACACTAATTATAGGAAGGAAACATTGGTGGCAAAATTAGATTATGCAAATCATTTATTTTCTGATATTGAAGAACAACTCATTTTACATGAAGATAAAATCCCGGTAGGAACTTTGAATTTCTTGATCAAGGCTAGTAGAGAAGCCAATTTCAATATTACGTCGATAATTCAAAGAAAACTAAACAACAATTCTAAAGCAATTCAGTCTAATCAACGAGCAAAAATGGCACTTGTGGTTGACGTCAAATTAGGTACAACCTTGGTTCCCATATACGATGGAAATCCAGAAAATTTGGAATCTTTTATTGATGCTGTTCGACGTTTGCAACAGACTTTCAATACAACATTTGAAGCAGGTACACAAGCGCAAAAGGATGCTGCTGAGCAAACAGTTGTTCAATTTGTGCGAACACGTCTTACAAGTAAAGCAAGACAAGCTATATCGGCAAACCAAAACCTAACACAGATGCTAGATGCAATCAATTTGCATTGCGCATCAAAAATTTCGGCAGATAGTTTAATTGCGAAATTAAAAACTATCAAAAGAACTGATGATTTGAACGATTATTGCGATAAAGTTGACAAATTATGCTCTCAGTTGAAATCAACTTATGTTAAGGATAACATACCCCAAGTTATAGCAAATAAAATGGCAACAAAATGTGGAATTGAAGCTCTCATTCGAGGTGTAAAAAACCCTGAGTCCAGAATTATACTTAAAGCTGGCTCTTTTGAAACTTTAAACGAAGCCGTTCAAAAGGTCATGGAAAATGATACCAGAGAAATTGGTAACGCAAATACAAATCCACAAAATGCACAAATTTTAACAAGCAGAGTGAATTATTCACGTGGACGTGGTGCAACGAATCACAGAACACGTGGAAACAACTCACGGGGAAATTACCATGAAAGTAGAGGTAGATATCAAAATTTTCAGTCAAATCGTGGAAACTATACAAACCAAAGAGGTAACTGGTATCAACGAGGGAACTTCAGAAATCAACGTGGAAATTGGGGTCAACGAGGTTCTACTCCTAATATGTTTTTAGCCCAGCAGAGTGGTATGTTATATCAACCTGTTGCGCCACAAGCAGTACAGCAATTACCGATTGGACAACCAAATCAATTTCAGCCCCAACAACAACAAAACACCCAACAGTCAAATATCCACCCTTTAGGTGTACCACTAGGGCAGCATACACTATAAATGTAACTGCCACAAATTATGTAAAGCTTTCGCTTGAAATGTCTGATACACCGAATTTCTTCATTGTAGATTGCGGCTCTGACATATCGGTCATGAAAGCTAACAAAATTAAAAACAGTCAACTTTATTATCCCACTGAGAAATGTAATATCATGGGAATTGGACAAGGTAATATAAGTACAATCGGGACTACGCAAACTAATATACTTTCAAATGAAATGAAAATTCCTCATAAATTTCACATTGTAGAAGAAAACTTCCCGATTCCTACTGACGGAATAATTGGAAGAGATTTTCTCGTAAATTACAAATGCAAAATTGACTACGAGTCTTGGCTACTCAAAGTTATGGTAAATTTTGAAACTTTAGAAATACCAATAGCAAATACTTATGACAGCTCAACTGTACCCCCGGCAAGGTGTGAAAAGAAGTAAATAATTTAAATTTGAACGAAGACAGTGTTATTTTCTCACAAGAAATTGCCCCAGGAATTTTCTGTGCAAATTCTATAGTGCAAAAAGAAAACTGCTTCGTTAAATTTATCAATACGACTAATGATGATTACAACCTTTCAACCAGATTCAAACCAAAATATGCGCCTTTATCGAAATACCAACAATGTAACTCAAATAAATTACCATGCGATGAAGTGAGAAATTTAAAATTAAAACCGAAATTCACACAAAGTTTAGAACCTGAAATTAAAAATAAGGTTGAAGCATTGTGTATGGAATTCAACGATATTTTTTCTCTTGAGAATGATGTCCTTACTCACAACAATTTTTATGAACAGAACATACAACTTAGTGAACAAAAACCTGTTTATATTAAAAATTATCGAACCCCTGAAATCCAAAAAACCGAAATTAATGCGCAAGTTAACAAAATGCTCGATGATGGAATTATTCAACATTCAATTTCTCCATTCAATTCACCTATACTTTTGGTACCTAAAAAGTCTTCAACTGACGAGAAAAAATGGCGTCTGGTGATTGATTTCAGACAATTAAACAAACAGATAATTCCTGATAAATTTCCTCTTCCTCGTATTGATGAAATCTTGGATAATTTAGGTCGAGCGAAGTATTTTACTACACTCGATCTCATGTCTGGATTTCATCAAATACCTCTTTATGAAGCATCTAAACGTTATACTGCCTTCTCCACCGATACTGGTCATTATGAATTTAATAGACTTCCTTTCGGATTAAATATCAGTCCAAATTCATTCCAACGCATGATGTCAATTGCTTTAAGCAGACTTCCAGACTTTCTGTATATTGATGATATCATTGTGGTAGGTTGTTCGATAAATCATCATATCGCAAATTTGAATAAAGTATTTCAACAATTGAGAAAATACAATCTCAAGTTGAATCCCAAAAAATGTCAATTCTTCAAAAATGAAGTTACGTATCTTGGACATAATATTTCAGAAAAAGGCATTCAGCCTGATAAATCAAAATTTTCAGTCATTTCAAACTATCCTGTTCCGTCAAACGCTGATGATGTACGATGATTTGTTGCATTTTGCAACTATTATCGTAGATTCATAAAAAACTTTGCTGAAATAACTCACCCATTGAACAAATTGTTAAGGAAAAACACTCAATTTAAATGGACCGACGAATGCGCGACGTCGTTTCTCACTCTAAAGAACAAACTTATTTCACCTCAAATTTTGCAGTTCCCAGATTACACAAAAGAGTTCATTATTACCACTGACGCGTCAAAGATAGCCTGTGGAGCAGTGCTTGCTCAATGTCATGATGGTTTCGAGTTACCAGTCGCATTTGCAAGTAAAGCTTTTACGAAAGGTGAATCAAACAAATCAACCATAGAGCAAGAATTAACTGCAATTCACTGGGCAGTAAATCATTTTAGGCCATACATTTACGGTCGTAAATTTATCATACGTACCGACCACCGACCATTGATATATTTATTTTCACTTAAAAATCCAGCTTCCAAACTAACCCGCATGAGATGGGAGTTAGAAGAATATAATTTTGAAGTACAGTATATTGAGGGTAAAACTAATGTGTTATCAGACGCGTTATCTAGAATTCAGATAACCTCTGATACGCTTAAACAAATGTATATAGTAACTAGATCAATGTCAAGGAAAAATGATACTACACAACCTGACCTTCCCACACAAGAGCCTGATCAACTCCATGTGTACGAAGTGCTCAGTAATTTAGATGCATTTGACTTGCCAAAATTAACATTTTCTTATAATAATAATAATAAAAAATATATTAATATGACCATTTATGATAAAAGTTTTCGGAAGAGACTATCACCAGTGATAGCACTCGCAGTAGATAACCCCGAAAATATTAAATTAGAAGTAGAAAATTTTTTACAATTTATCGATGGCAGGCCTGCCGATAATAACGTTAATAGCGATCATGACGCAAATACCAATAACAAAAGTTCAAAAACATTTATTCCCAAGAAGCTAGCAATTCAAACAAACGATATCTTATTCCAACATGTCGATATGACTACATTTAAAAATTTAGGTAACGCGGTTCTTAGGAACGCTACCGTATTAATCTACGAAAAACCTGTTGAAATTACAACAGAACGAGAAATTAACGAAATATTGAAAAAACACCACGACTCTCCCGTAGGAGGTCATCCAGGTGTAAATAGATTGTATAAAAAATTAAAGTCGCTCTTTTCCTGGCCAAACATGAAACAAATAGTTTCCGATTACGTTTCATCTTGCGAGCTTTGCAAAATAAACAAACACGCAATACCAGTAAAGACACCAGTTATTGTGACAACTACTCCAAACAAAACATTCGACGTAGTGTCCATTGACACTATCGGACCTTTCCCACTGACTGAAAAAGGAAACCGCTATGCTGTAACACTGCAATGCGATCTTTCCAAGTATGTCATTGCAATTCCCGTTCCAGACAAATCAGCTGTTTCAATCGCTAAAGCAGTTGTTGAGAAATGCATTCTTGTATATGGTCCGATGAAATGTATTAAAACAGATCAAGGAACTGAATACAAGGGAGTATTCGATGAAGTTTGTAATTTATTACAATTAAACCATACATGTTTGACAGCTTATCACCCCCAAACAATTGGAGCTTTAGAGCGCAACCACTAATGTTTGAATGAATATTTGAGGATGTTCGCAAATGAACGCACAATTGATTGGGATGAATGGCTATCTTTTTATTGTTTTGCATATAATACAACACCCAATACGGACCACAATTTTGCCCCTTTTGAACTAATTTTCGGAAAAAAAACTGAATGCTTTTGAATTTTGTAAAAACCAGAAAATAGATCCACAATATAATCTTGATTCTTACCTACATGAACTTAAATTTAGATTACAAATCACTCATGCCAATGTTATCCAAACAATTATGAACAGGAAAGTTAAAAGAACAAACAGCCTCAATCAGAAAGTAAAGCCCACAGATTTACAAATAGGTGACACAGTATACTTACAAATTGAAAATAGACACAAGCTACAACCAGTTTATAGTGGCCCTTATCAGATAGAAAAATTAAACGATTCTAATGCGATAATTATTCAAAATGGAAAAAGAGTAGAAGTTCATAAAACTAGATTAATCCAACGATAAAACATGTATTCAACAACCTTCTTTTCCTTTAGGGTGAAGGGGGAACGCAATATGCATTTCAGATAAAAAACAACAAATTGTAAGAAAAATAGAAATTAAAATTCAGAAAATTCATTTTGGAAAAATCAACATTGTGAGAGGCATTTGAAGTGCAACCAAGTTAATTACAATTTACATTTTGGCCTGTAGGGGAATGGTGTAACATGTGCATCCCACACGTTATTCAAATTCTCATCTATCATACACTTCGAGCAGACCACACCAGTGGAATCATGCTGAGAAGGTTAATTTCAAAGCCACATTGAACCTTCAGTTCAATGGCTTACATTCTAGGCGACAAACAGAAGTGTCGCATTACAAATTTATTGAAGCATGCTGTTACCAACTGTACAGCTATGCAGTTTTGAGGGACTCTGTCTCTCCCGCTTTCGCATGGACAACGATCGCTGATTGGTGATCGTTGTACATAGCATTTTATGTATCGGTGCTTCAAGTGTCTCCAGTTAGGTTACTTGTAAAATATATTTGGAACAAATAAACACTCTTCACAGAACCGTCAAAGGGAGTGTTTGATATTTTCTTTGAGAAAGGAAATTTAAATATTACATTTAAATATTACACGGGGTCCAAAGGACCACCACATGGCGACACGTGAATAAGTGGCCGAATCCGGCAGTTAATAAAAACTTTAATAGTGAAAACAGTGAAAAAACATTTCAAGAAATTGATCAGAGTGTGTTGAAAATGAACTTGAGTGTGGAACTTCTATTCTTGCGCTACCCGATCACTCTTCACAGAACCGGCATGTGGCATTCTACAACGAGGAGATGTCAAGGTCAAATTTACATGGATCAGAAATGTTCTGTTCCGGCACGAACAATTGGAAACAGTTCCAGATGAGTTTTTGCTGCGCACCCAATTGAAGACGATTGACGCTGCCTACGACGAATTCAACCAGTTCCAGAACTAAATTTACGCACTTTTGCCTGTTCATGGTATGGAGCAGTAAGATAAATACGTTGAATTCGAGAAGATTTACAACGATGTTCGAACCAGGGTGTGCAAGCTGCTGGAAGGAGCGAAACAAGAAGAAAAGCATCAACCTCAAATGATCCTCCAAACAGCTCCGGTGCAGTCCCAACCAATTCGAGTACAATCCGCTCCATTTACACACTCGACTGCGGGGGCAGCAGGGACAGCATGGACCATGTCCAAGGGCTTGACGACCCCTCCCCAGCTGTCTGTGAGTCAGGGAGAACTGCCTAGGGCGTGGTGGGATTTAGCAGTGGGCTCTGCTAAAATCCCTCCCAAAAAACCACAAGTGCCCGTGCAGACTCTATCAAAGCGACTGTGTGCCGCTTCAAAAGCACAAGCCCAGGGAGTGCCAGTTGGCATGGGGAGTGTCCCTACTTCGGTAGGGTAGCGAGTGAGCTGCTTCGGCAGGGAGTGAGTGATCTGGTTGTGCTGAGGCAGGAGTGTCATAGCGTGTCGCCGCTATTGTCACCTCGAAGCGCAGCAGAAGTCTGAGTATGGACTGCACATGCTGAGGTAGGAGTCGAGGTAGCTATCGACACCTCGAGGCATAGCAGTGGAGTGTTAGAGTGAGCACCCGAAAAAGGGTCACATGGAGCGAATGGTCTTTGGAGAAGCTGCTTCGGCGGCAGGGTAGCAGTGGGTTGTACCCACACACCTACAGTTGTGCACATGTGGTGCATGGCAGCGGAGCGCCCGGGAGAGCATCCAAGTAAGACTCAAATGGAGTGAATGGTGTGCGAGCACCCAAGTCAGTCTCGCATGGGACGGGTGCCTGTGTGAGCGATAATGAGCGAGTACGTTTAGTACTGCCATCCCCCAGAAGTAGTACTGGGAGGTAGTTCCTGGGGGAAACGATGGTGGAGCCCAAGGGAGTTTAGTCGGTATTACCGGTATGGTCGAGTCCGACACTCCAGTACACTTCCGTGTGGTAGTTTGGCAACTACAATGCACGTGTACTGGGTTAGTGTGTAAATGCATTCTCCCTTGTAAAAAAAAAAAAAAAAACACACACACTCGACTGCCGACATTCACGTCAGTGGCATTTTTGGCCTCAAATCGATGACATCCGAAAGTGGCAAGCAGCTACGGGAGCTAGTTGACACTTGTAAGCGGCACATGGATGCACTCGAATTCTATGAGTTTGAAATGGAGGAGACGGATATAATCGTCGTTAGCATCCTGGCGTCAAAGCTCGACTTAGAGACGAGAAAATTATGAGAAAGCAACATCGATCATGGCGACATTCCTCAGTACATATACAGACACAATCAAGTTTACGTTCCTGCAACTACGGTTTCATCGGCACAATCGAAGGAAGGCTCTATGACGAACATGATTTTTGCTGATGCGGACTTCCACCGTCCTCAGCGGGTGGACATGCTGATTGGTGTTGGCCATTTCTTCGGTTATCTTAAATCGGGTAGAGTCAAACTAGCCGATAATTTGCCGTTTGTACAGGAGACAACTGGACGTACGATGTGAATCGTTGCAACGTTGTGGTACGGGAAGCGGATTTAAACGATCTCGTCGAACGTTTTTGGGAATCCGAGGCGGTATCAACCGCTTCAAGTTTGTCATTTGAAGAGAGGACGTGTGAAAAGCAAACCTACAGTCACACAACGCAAGTGATCGTTACACAGTGAAGCTCCCTTTCCGTGACAATGTGAGTCAACTTGGCGACTCGAAGCAGCGCGCTCTACTCCGTTTCTCTTCCCTTGAGGAACAAAAATGCTAAAGACGCTGAACTCAAGATGGCTTACTGTGCGTTTATGGAAGAATACAAGCAATTAGGTCACTGCCGAGAAATAGATTCATCTGAAGAAGAAGCTGGTGGATTCTTCCTACCCCACCACGCTATACTCAAGCCAAGTTCGTCTACAACCAAGCTAAGAACAGTATTCGATGCTTCTGCACCATCAAGTTCCGGTCTGTTCTTGAATGATACTTTGATGGTGGGCCCTACCATTCAAGACCCGCTCATCGATATAGTTTTCCGGTTCCGAACACACGGTTCGAGTGCACGACGAGTATACTAAATTCCAACGCATAATATGGCGATCAGATCCTACAACAGAACAAAGCAAGAAACTCGAACTATTGACCGTCACTTATGGAACGGCATCAGCACCGTATTTGGCTACCCGCACATTGAACAAATTAGCACACGATGAAGTATAATCCTACCCGCGCGCAGCCAAAATAATCAAAACTGATTTTTATATCGACGATGCACTTTCGGATGCCGATACACTGGAGGAATTGTTGTTTACTCGCATAGAATTGGTGGAGGTACTAGACAAGGGTGGATTTCAACTGCACAAATGGTGCTTAAATTCTGTCGAATTCCTCGATTACAAATTCCTCCAAGTGACAAACTGTTGTTTCGGATAGCCCCCAATCAGCTAACGCAGCCGGTATCGAAACGATACATTCTGTTTGAAATTGCCAAATCCTTTGATCCATTGGTTCTACAGGAACCGGTTTGTGTCACTGCTAAACTCATATTGCGTCAGCTGTGGAGAAGCAAAGTGTCATGGGACGAAGAACTCAGCAGTGCCATCGTGGTGAAGTGGAACAAGTTCCGTGAAGGTTTACAAACATTGATGGATGCATTGGAATTACACTCGTTTTCGGATGCGTCGCAGTAGGCCTATGGCACATGCGTCTACGGCCGAAGTATTCTTGCGGACAATACTGCTGAAGTTCATCTGCTCGTCAGTAAATCTCATTTGGCTCCAAAGGCTACAATACCAAGGCTCGAACTATGCAGCTTTCGTTTGATGTCAAGGCTGGTGACAAGCGTCGTCGAAGCTCTAAAGATGAAATTCGATTGTAAAGTATTGCATTCAGATTCTACAATCCACTAGGATGGCTGACGAAATCTCCTAACCAGCTGAACACATACATACGTTGCTAATCGAACGGCACACGTCCGAGAACTTACGCCTAGACCAATCTACGAGTACAAGTACGTGCCCACAAATCACAATACTGCGGAACTTGTTTCACGCGGTCTCTGTCCGGAAAACTTGATTGTAAATTCCTTCTGGTGGCATGGACCACAGTTTCTGCAACAATGCAACTACGCAGAAGAAACAATACAGGAGGTAATTAATCTACCGGAAGTGAACCCGATCACCACAACATGGTAATTTCGCGAACCCGAATAAATGATGATGTCTCTGTTAAAATTGATGATGAGACAATTGATCGCGTCCGCGATATTAAATATCTTGGCGTGATTATTGATGACAAGCTAAAATTTGACATACATATTGACAATGTTATCAAGAAAATAGCCAAGAAGTATGGAATGCTCTGTCGATTAAAACACGATTTGACTATTGGTAGCAAAATACTCTTGTATAAATCAATCATCTCTCCTCATCTGGATTTTTGCCCTTCCATCCTATTCTTGGCTAACGATACACAAATATCGAGAATGCAGCGCTTACAAAATAAAATAATGCGTTTGATTTTAAAATGCGATAGATTCACTTCTTCAACTTTCCTGTTGGACGCCTTACAATGGCTGTCAGTGAAGCAAAGAATAGTGTACTTGACTATGGTGTTCATTTTTAAAGTAATAAACGGTTTACTGCCTCGATATTTGAGTGATCGAATTGAAAGAGGAAGTGATATTCATAGATATAATACTAGACACGTGGATAATGTGCGAACACCCTATTTTTTGTATGGCGCTTCACAAAACTCTTTGTTTTTTAAAGGTTTTAATGTTTTCAATTCGATGCCTTCACACATCAAACGTGCAGTCACGCTAACGCAGTTTAAGAGACAACGTATTTTACACGTGAAAGCTGCCTTTTGAACAGCTACCCGGCAATTTTTTACCCGTTAACACATGTATCTTGACGAAGTTTTTGACAACGGATGATTTGTATGGACCATTTTTATTTTTATTATTTATTGAGGCATTAATAAGCTATAACGTTCGCCTCGATGATGATGATGGATTTTATTTTATTGACGTAGTTTATTTCTGAACCTTTCTTTGTGTAATCTACAAAAGTTTGAGCATCGCGCGCGGATTACAGATATGAATGATTTTGAATTTATTTAAAAACTTGCATAATTCGAACTGTTGAATCATGCTCTTGAATTAGTAGTAAGCCTTCTGGTAGATTATTTTGTACTCGCGGTTGTTCCAAAACTTTTGTTATCGACGGACCGGTTACACAGGTTTTGATGTGTGGTTGTCGAACCTAATGATCCATGTTCAGATACATGTGAGTTTTAGATTGCGATATTGGTTTGTGAAAAGAACGCGATGTTTGGCGGAGCTTTTGAAATCTGGGCGAGAGGTTTCACAAGTTTAGCTTTTGATGAGCTCCATGTATCACTACCGTTGATTACGAAAATTCTAGGTGTAGTTCTCTAGTTCATTTTACCAATTTATTTTTGCTGTACAGTGTGGAATTTTATTTTGGATTTTATATCTGTATATACAATCGCTGGGCTGGTTACGTTGTTCGTATGCCGGAAGAACGTCAAGCGAAGATAATATTTAGTAGAGAACCCGGAAGAGGCCGCAGGCTTCGTGGAAGGCCGCGTACACGATGGCTTTTTGCAGTTGAAGAGGACCTGAGGGCGCTCAATGTTCAGGGCAACTGGAAGCGATTGGCCCAGGATCGAGTCCAGTGGAGAAGGATACTCCATTCGGCGTAGGTTCATCGAAGAGCTGTAGCCCATCAAGTATCAAGTAAGTAAGTATATACAATCGGATCGTTTGTTTGTAAAACCGATTACATTGATCTTATATTATTATCTTAAAGATAACTCGTCCAGCTCAAACCTTTGTAGGGGTATGTGGCGGGACCATCATCATCATCATCATCATATCCCGATTTTGACAGAACTTTCATATTGACAACAGACGCATCCGACTTTGCATGCGGTGCTGTTTTATCGCAAAACCATGGAAACGATGATCTGCCTGTTTGCTTTGCCAGTCGCGCGTTTACAAAAGGCGAAGCAAATAAACACATCATCGAAAAGGAATTAGCAGCCATTCATTGGACCATTATGCACTACAGCCCATATTTACAAGGTAGAAAATTTATAGTACGTACTGACCATCGACCATTGGTTTACCTTTTTAGGATGAAGAAACCATCGTCAAAGTTGACTCGAATGAGAGTGGATCTCGAAGACTTCGACTTTGAGATTGAGTTCGTTCCAGGTAAAAGCAACGTCGTGGCCGATGCATTATCTAGGATTAAAGTTACATCAAATGAGCTAAAATCGATGCACATTTTACAAGTACAAACTAGGTCAATGTTACACAAACCTAGTCTCGTCAGTAGTAATACGGGAAGCAGATTACCAGAGCCTGATCAACTCCGTGTGTATGAAGCTGTCAATAATGAACAAATCTATAAACTTAGAAAATTGCAATTTTCATTACGTCAACATAAAAAGGATCCTATAATGGCAATACGTATACTGCCGTGAATCGCATATTTGTCCCATATGCATAGGAAACCCAGCAAAGATGGGACAGATATGCGATTCACGGCAGTATACATGAAAGAAATTTTAAAGTGAGCCTAACTCTAGCGTCAGGCATCCCAATCAATGCAAGAGAACTGTCAAATATTTTCCAATTAATCGAGAAGGGTACCCTACAATACATCGCATCAAAGAAAACTGAACCTAAGAGTATCGCTATTTCGACCAGCGATGCCATATTTAATTATATAAGTATCAATGATTTTAAAGCTTTTGGAAATCATATACTTAAACGCATTTCAATAATAATTTACAATCCGCCGAAAATAATCTCAAAACCAGAGGAAATACAAGCCGTGTTACGACATTACCACGATACGCCAATCGGAGGTCATATCGGAGTAAATCGCTTGTACAGAAAGCTTAAAAATTTATATAGTTTTCCAAATATGAAATATATTGTTACTAAATTTGTTAAATCATGCAAATCATGTATAAAAAACAAACATTTTTCTGGAGTTCAAGAGAATATGGTAAAGACCACAACCCCCATAAAAACATTTGATATAGTTGCAATAGATACTATTGGACCATTCACCCTAAGTAATATGCATAACAACTGCGACCTCCCAGTCAGCAGTTAATATTTCCTCATTTCCTTATTTTGAAACCTTCTTAATTGTTGCCACACGTGCGGTACATAGTCAGGCGCGTTTCCAAAACACACTCGCTTCGCTCGTGCAGCATGGACAAGAAACTTTCGTTAAATCTATGGAACTTCAATAAAGACATTCGGTACTTAGACGCCAACCCGTCTACACGGTCACTTACAAATCGTATCCGAAGTCCGATCATGCCAAAGTTGGAAGTCGCACCAGTACAAGCTCCGGAACAAAATGTCTTATTTACTTCATTCCGTGGAAAACCTTCTGGTTACGGAAATCGTGCAAATTGGAGAGGCAGAAGTCGTGGTTATCATAATTACAGAAACCATGATGGTGACTATGGTCATAGCTCAAACAGGAATTATGGAAATCGAGGTGGTTTTGGTAATAGAGCTGGTTATCACAGTCATAACTCATAACAATAACAATTTCAACAATCGAGGGGCTTCCAATAGGCAAAATTCCAGATTTCGCGAAAATGACTCTAACAGTAGACAAAAGCCAAGGGGAGCAAGAGGACATGCTAATTTAGCATCGACTCAAGCAGTTCCTGAAAATCGGGCAACTCAACCCGAGGAGCAAGAAGCAAATCTTATTGATTTATTTAATTATTTATATTAATGTGAAGCCAAATACTAGTCCAAGCTATTCGAAACCTTACAAAATCCCACACCATCAAAAGGATGAAGTACAAGCGCAAATAAGTAAAATGCTTGAAAATAATATTATTCAGGATGGCCAATCTGAATGGAATAGTCCAATATTACTAGTTCCTAAGAAGTCAGTAAATGATAGTAAAAAATGGCGTTTAGTAGTTGTGTACTGTACTTAGATTACATCTCATAAATTAGCTTATTTCAAACATGCAAGATTGTTCATTCCAGAACATATTTTCAATGACCGACGTTTTTTCGTAAGGTTAACATTATTTCAAAGAAAACCTGACCAACGTTTCCCGTAAGGTCTTGTACCCAATAAATTCATTCGTTGTCACAATGAAATGGCAATTATTATTTCCAAATGTATCTCAAACATTCAAACTTATGTTTTTACTGAAAGTCATCCAAACAGAACGATCTGTTTATCGTTCTGTGTTCTAGATCAGATTGCAAACGTTTCTCCAAACACTTGATGTTCAACAACATTTGCGACATGATATTCAACACCGCTGTGTGTGGTAAAGCAACAAGGAAAAGGTTACTAGCTTTGTACGCATAGCACATAGCCTATGTATGTTTATAATTATCGTTCGTTACTTTTGAAGGCGTTGCCTTAAGCATGTGACCCTTACTCATTTCTTTATGTGATAGTCTTTTTCATATAGGAAATGCATGTCCAGGCTCCACCCATCCAAACCTATCCAAGCATGTAATATCTATTTGTAAGTTTCCTAAGAATAATTTCAAGTCAATAAAGAGAGTTCGTTTTCAACCATCAAGTAGTGAAGTGTTGTATCATCCGAAAGTTCCTACGTTAGGACCAACATATGGCGACCGTGACGTGTGATAATAGTGCCTGCAAGAGCAGGAGAAGAAGTCCAAGAAAATTTTAAAAACTGTTGTGGAAACTGGAAAAAGTTGTGGTTGAATTTAGATGGTGTTAGAAAATTGTTACCAACATGGGTTGGTTTAGTGAAGAGATAGTGACAAATAATGCAGTGTCGACAGAAGAAAAACCTGAAACGGCACACATTTTATCAACAATCGCAGTTGTATCACTAGCTGCAGTGGTGATTACGTATGTAATTGCAAAACTGTGCAATAAAATATTGACAAGCAGAATGCAAACCGCCGCCCGCCGCGAAATCGAAATAAATCGACTGAACAACGCCACAGTGCGCAATGTGTAAGAATGTTAAATTGAACAAGCCACGGTTTAATATAAAGTGATAATCCCGTAACCAGTATGGATGAGTGCTGGGATAATAGTGACACTCCGCCTTACGTGCCGCAGTTAGAAGACAAGAAAGTTATCCGCAAAGTGCCATCGAATCTGTCCAAGGCGGCCAAGCGTAAATTCTACGAAAGTGAAAGAATACGCTGGGCAAAGATTCGCGAAACTGAGAACAGAAAAAAGAGTGACAAAAATACAGACACGGCAACTACCCGCCATTAAGTGGTAAACAGTGCAAAAATGGATAAACAATGGACAAATTGGATAAAGAATGACATCCAATAATTGAGTGAAGCGATGCGACACCGATGGGAACAGCGACTACAGTGTCAGCGTGGAAAACGGACATCAACGTGGATGAATTACCAATGTAATGTAATGTAATTTCAAAATATTTATATACATATCAATTATAATTTATAATATATCAATTATATATTTATACACACATGTGAAATATTGTCAAATTTAATTGAATATCGAATACTAATTTTTGTGCCGAGATTAGCTTAAATTCTACACAACGTTGAACTTTTAAAACACATTAGCAAAAATATACGAAAATCAGTAAACAATAGGAATACAGCCTCGACGATTAGTAGGCGTTTGACCGAAGTCAATTTTTTAATTCAGCAACTTGAACTAGGGCTAAAAGATTCAAATAATCTATCGGATGTGGTTTTTTTCTGATATAATAAGCACTATCAAATTCGCAAAGCAAGAACTAATCCCTATTTTACAAAATAAATTGAAAATGGCATCCCCACCTTAAAATGCGCAAACTGATTCTCATTTCGATATTCGAACAGCCACCGCAGTAATAACTATTTATGATGCTGCCAGCGTTGATGCTTGCGATCTGATGAAAGAATTGACATCAGACGCAAATCAACCAATGCTTCTAAAATTTTTGAAAACAAGAATAACTGGCAAAGCACGCCAAGGATTGCCTGATAATATAAACACTTATTTAGATTTCATATCCAATATTAAACAAAGATGTCACGATACGACATCACCAGAACAAATTTTGGTCAAGTTAAAATCAGTCAAGCAGCGTGAAAGTCTCGATTCCTTTTGCGAGCAAATTGAAGCGATCTCGAATAAATTAAAAACGATTTACTTAGAACAACGCATACCAGAGAATGTTGCTACAAATATGGTAAAAAAAAGCTACAGTTGAAGCTTTGATTAGTGGAGTTTCAGAATCAGGAGCCGAATATTTTTCACATTTGTAGTATAACCCTGTGTTTCAGATCTTCCAGAAAGCGTCATGGAAGATAGTTCCAGGTAGTTTTACAGTTTTAATTGTCTTTAGAAAGAATATTACAGTTTCATGGCGACCGTGTAAAAAGTATACTTGAAGACAATTACGAAGAAAAAATGTCTGAGATAGGCAGTGAAGAGTTTTGGGCAGAAATTGATGCTCAGGCAAAACAGGATTATCTAAAGTGCAGTGAAAGTAAAATAAAACATGTTCAAGGAAAATGTACAGCGGACAGTATCGGCTGATAAAATATTGGAAGGAAAACTACCCAAATTTTAAAATAGTGAATGGACTAGTTACTTTCGGTGACGAAACGCAATGGGGAACGAACAATCAACCCATGCACCACCAACGGGGCATGAAGAAATAATCAAAATATTGAACGCTAATGTGCAGACAGACCATTTGGAAAGAGCTGCAGATGCTACAACAAAGTTGGCATATATCGGTTTTGCCATTTTAGTGATGTTTGTGATGTATGTTATGCACCGAGTCATAAGAACAAATCAAGTGATTAGAAGTGCAACATCACTGGCAAATGTGACTGCCAGTAATTAAAACGAAGACGATTATCCTAATTAGCTTGGTAGCATTAATAATGCTATACGTTTATAAAAAGCAGAGTGAAGAACTAATGGATTGGATTGAAAAATATGCAGTTGGCGAAAAACGCCATCCAATGAAGTGTGCATGTGTTCTTAACTAGTGGGAAAAAAAAAATTTTTTTTGGTCATGGCTAACCTAGAATCATTGAAAATAGCCTTAGAATGCTTAGAACGCTTGAACTCAGCGATACAAACCAGGAAAAAAGTGTCAGTGGCAAATACAGCAATAATGAAAAAAAAACTTATTAAAGTCATTGAAGAAGAAAAGTTGATTCAAGTGAAGAACATTAACAGCAGTGAAATAATAATAGAAACAACACGTGAAGCAATTGCTTTCTGCGCAATCGAGAACTAACCCAACCCCGAAAAAATTGACAAAATACTGAAATGACCATTACTAAAAACTCCAAAAGAAATCAAACAATTCCTCGGTTTGGTAGGATATTACAGAAGCTACATTAACAACTTCTCATGTATCACAAGACCAAAGACAAAATATCTGAAGAAAGATTCTGCAGTAGATACGAAAGATGCTTCATACATAACCGCATTTCAAACTCTCAAACATATAATAGCTACAGACCAAGTCCTTGCCTACTCTCAGTTTGACCAACCATTTATTCTCACAACAGATGCCTCGGGATATTGTGCTATGCATCTTCTCACATCATAAAAGTCAATTATACAACGATCAGAACGCAAAGCTAAATAATAATACTTTTCCGCAATACATACAATCAGAACGCATAGATGCAATTCAATACTTTACAGTCCATACCCTTCCGCAATGCAGAACTGTGTCAAGCACATGCTGACTTAAGCTGCGCACCGAGGTGGTCCGCACCGCGGGACCCAAACGCAATAACATAAACAGCCAAAAAGTAGCATCGGCTGAGGCGCGCAAAGAAATAATAAATATTTGTCAACATGCCGGCCCAGGCGTCTATATCTTTCTCTGTTTAGCTTATAGGAAACACTTTTGTAAATTTGTCACTAAAATAGATAAAAAGGCTCGAGAAAAAAGGAGTCGCAGCAACCAAAGCGATCGGTAGTGTTTTGTGACGTCTCTTCTATTTTTTCACTGATTTTCTGTTGATTTTTTTTTTCAAACTAAATAATGTTCAATGTCCATTAAAATAAGGAAGGAAGGCCCGATAGTAATATGTATAGACATTATCGCGTTACCGCTGTGCTTGGCGTATGAAATCAATTCTCAGTTTGAGTAGTGTCATAGTTTCGGTGAAAGAAAATGTATCAGATTCAAAATGCATTCGTTCTACGTTGCGAGACTCCAGCGATGACATCATTCCCGGAAGGAACGTAGAGCCCGTAGTTAGCTGCTACATAAAGCCTGGCTTGCAGGAACGTCGTCACGTGCGGTGAACTGATACCAACAAGCGGAACAAGCAAGATCAACATCCATCACTCGGAGACGACTACGAGACGATTTCAATGACCAGTTGTCTGATGCGGATCTGAATGGATTGTGGACATCAAAATCATAAATGAAATCGGTGAGCACGTTCCAGCACTTACTTTTGTACATATTGAATCATATTATTGGAAACTAAATACGTACAGGGCATCGTTGCTGCTATTGCCGCGGATATTGTGGGAGTCCCAGGTATCCGGTTCAAGCTTTAGTTGGCAACGGTGGCTCTTCTTGACCTTCTATTCCCTGAGTAGTCAATACGAATAAGGGCGTCCTTGTGAAGTTTTGCTGTACCTGTTGTGGATAGCTAGTACATCCCCATACCCCTGAATCCTTTTTTATAGTACTAGTATTCATAACAAAAAGGGCACCATTACGGAGCATGAGATCTGATCAAATTATTCGTAGTGCTACTTGTTCACCGCCCCCAGTTGGGTGAGGGATAGAGGATGACATACACACACACAAAATAGATAAAAAGGCTCGAAATACATAGAACGTTGATCAGTGTACGATCAGTCTTCAAACGACTTCTTGTGCTTCACACCGCATACTGAAGATAATCCCTATAGAGTGCACTAACGGTCTTCGCTACCGTTGGTCACCACTCTTCCAAGTTGAAGTCTCAAGTCTTTATTTGCACCGGGATGCTAACGCGAATATAGAAGCATGCGAGGATCAATGTTTCAAGTATGATTCAAGCATGTTTCACTTGTGTTTTAACCATCGTCGGATACGTGTCGTGATGTAACTGATATATCCGTGAAGTTCTGAGCAGGACACGTCATGGCGACCAACTGACAGAGATAAAAACCAAAAATGTATAGTGAAGTTAGTTTGCTGATTTTTTCGATACTACTAATGGTAGTAGTGTTTAAAATATACATACGTTTCTATGAAGAACTAAGAGTGACCATGGAAATGGTGAAAAATACCATGCATTAAGAAGAATATCAAGTGCAGTGAAAATAATAGTGCTCAGCCTGTTGATGCTCCTATCGTTGATAAAAATGTGTAAATCTCAGTCGAAAAACCAGGATGGTACGACTAATATAAACATAGAAGACCATTTAACAACGAACAATACTTTTCACGAAGAGCAGTTAATATTATACAACTGTTGTGGATCCTGCATAAAGTGTTGAAAAAGAAGTGGCAACGGCAAGGGTTCGATCGTGCTAGGGCACTGTCGCGAGATATGTTGCGATGGTCCGAGCGTTCTGACCCAACGCGCAGGCACACATTTTGCTGACTCGTATCAAGAGTGTAGTGGCCCCGCAGTGCAGGGTACAACCAAAAGAGTCAAATAACCAAAACATTGGCATCGATGGGTGCATCACCAATGTTTATATTATTGCCAGAATTCTGTCCCAGGCGTCTAGTTAATTCTTTCTCTTTTTAACGCAATGGATTATAGAAAAGCATATGTTAACCATTACAACTCTGTAAGCTATAAAAACCCGAACCATTTTAGAAATAAAACAGTCTTTTCCAAACCAGAGACCTCGACTATTTCGACGTGATTTCCGACTGTTACCAGTCGCAAATACCACTTATCGAAGAAATATCCCTATGGCGATTCTGCGTCTAATGTACTTTAGAAAACCACCTTTTGAGTCTCTCCGCGCGCATGAATAACATGCAACGTATTCTCGGGACGAACAAACATCGCGTTAGTATGTGATAACACCGTTTAGTATATGATACTAGTAGAACATTTTATATTGACCTATTGTAGCATACTCAATCTTGTTTATTAATTTATTCATCTCGAAATTCATCTGAAACAATTTCAACATGTTTGGATCAGACCTCACATGTACATTTCATTTAACAAGTCATAAATTGCAATTGGACCCAACTGCCTTAGCAACATTACACTCAAGTGCATGCGTAGTCAAATTTATTAACAGACCTACTTTCTTAGCAAACTTCCTTTGAGTTTATTACATGCACATGTTTTCCTTACTTAAACCATAATATGTTTTGGGCACTATTAAACAAAAGATCAAATTACCATCCAATACAAGCTACGTGTTCTCATTCTTTCTTGACATGCATTCTATGTTATGAGCAGTCATTAATATGCCACCCGAGTAGAAAAGGCATATGTTGTTTTCAAAACATATGTCGCATGGATAACCAACTCCAAAGTGATTGGTTAAGATGGAATTCGTTATGTACATACACGCACCTCCCATAATTATAATGTAGTGTATATGATAATTGTGTAGAGTTTAAGTTTCAATTGTACAAATCTTAAATCTGAAATATAGTTCAATGGTAACAGTCAAACTGGCAAGTTATTGAATATCACGTGCTTCCTGATATACTAAGTAACAACATATTATATGGCGACGAGTGACTTTCGGACGTGCAATGTTCGGACTTTAAAACAAAATTCAGTGATAGTAAAAAAGTGTTAAGTGCATTAGTGAAAATATTTTTAAAAATGCAGTATATGAGATGCAAATAAAATGGGCAAAGGAGCATCCAAAGAAGAAAGTGCTAAAACTATAGGTGACCAAACGGTCACCATAGTTGAGAATCAGGAAGTGCATACAGGCTTCCACGAGGACCATAGTGTGAAGTTGAATATTATTCTGTGTTTATTAATTATCCAAACTCTTTGGATTATAATTAAAAATGTGCGTAACCTTAGTACATGCATTGGCGAAAGAAGAATCAAAACAAACACTAATTAATGATGAAGTGACCCACCGAGTGACGATACAAGTGACAATAAAATGCATATTTCTGCCTTTGGTGCGTAGTGAACAACGAAAATAAACATTCAACTGCAGGCGAGACCACTGTCGGCGGGAGTCGGCAGGCGGATTTTCTGAAGGAAGAGAAGAAAGGTGAACGAGGAACGCAACAGCTTACGAATGCAACAAGAAGCACCAGCGTAAATATAATGTAAGTTAGCCGATGGCATAACATTCAATACAAATGATAAAATAACGTGTTACATGAATGTGAATTGTAATTAATTAAATTGTTATTGTAATTAAAAATTTCTGTGATTGGTAAATTAAATTAAATCGTAAATATGGAAACAAAAATGAACAGATCCGCCAGATTTGTAGCAAAGCTAAATAATTGGCACAATGTTGGTTATGGGCGCGCCATTGAAGTTGATAGGAAAAACAATGAATTAAGTAAAAATGGTACATTTGATAAGGAATTATTTGCTGAAATTGCATACATGAGTGAAAAATGGCAACTAGAATTTACTAAGGAATCTAAAAATACACCTAGAACTTGGAAGGAATTAGTAAAATTAGAATAAGCATATCAACTTTGATATCTCATAAATCAATGAATCAATTGCGCGAAATCGAGCAATTAATTTCTAAAGAGCAATTAAATTTGCAGAAAAGTAAATTCAGAGCAAGATCTTTGGAGAATATAATATGCACTTTTGAACCAAAATATTGAACGTTATAGAAAAATCTTGAAAAGGTTTGAACATAGAATTAGTGCAAAAGAGTGGAATTTAGAAGTTGAAATTTATTCTGCGGTAAAATTGAGATACAATCAATGCATTGCGTTACTGGATACTAATAAAATAATTTTGAATGATAGTGGGACACAAACAGTTCAGGAAGACGACCAAAATAACTTTTCATTAGAAGGTTTAAAGCAACCTAAAGTTAAAATTAGAATAAAAACTATTGCTAAAATATTTATTTGGTACTCCAGAGTAAACCAAGCTCGTATGTTAAACATGGCTTTGGATATAAAAAACAGCTTCCGAGCTAGCGACGCTAATCCCATCATACAATGGGAACGTTGAGGGAGTAAAATCTTTTACTGATGCGGTAGAATTGGTCAAAACAATTATACCAGGTGAACACAGAGTGGCTGCAATTCAAATAATATTAACCAAATTAAGTGGCAAAGCGCGAAACCTCTTCGTGGCCACGCCGCTAGAATTCGATGAGATAATCGATAAAATTCAATCAGAATGTTCTGATAAAAGTAATTCAGATTTAGCGCAATCAAGTCTGAAAAATTTGAAACTCAAAAATATCGATGACCTACACAATTTTACAAAACAAATTGAATTTCTTTCTGACAAGCTGGCTGGAGCTTATATCAGAGAAGAAATTCCTGCTGATGTAGCAAAGAAAATGGCTGTTAAACTTGCCATACAGACAATGGCAAGGGAATCTTATAATAGCGAAACAAAAATGATGCTGAAAATAGGGAAATTTGACACCCTGAAGGATGCAATCAATGTCTTGATTGAGAATGTCCCCGATGCAACTCAATCTTCTGCAATTCTGCAAACCAAAAATAAAAAAAAAATGAGACCACCCCAAGAAATTTTAGACCGAATTTCTCGCGAGGTGCATATTCTAACCGAAATCAATCGTATGATCGATACCGGTTTCCCAGAAATTTCAATAATAGACAACCAAACAGAAATTATAATCCCACTCCGAATCAAAGAAATGGAAATATCCATTTCCGAAATAGAGATGTTGGTTATAATCGTTTTCAGAATTTTGGAAACCATAACAGCAACAGATTCTCTCGTGTTTATTTCTCTAATTTAAACCCGCAAGTTGGAAATGTTACACCTTATCAAGACAATACATTCGATATGCAAACACCTAACCAAGCTGTAAATCATTCTATTCATTCGAGCCAAGCCCCCCAAACGTATGCGCAAGTAGTGCAAAACCAGCAACCCCAACAAACGCAACAACATTTTTTAGACCAACGAATGTAAATACAAGTAGGGATAAAATGCAAATGACCGTCTTTACCATTAATTTAAATGCATCAAATTTCTTTAAAGCTGACAAAATTAATCCAACACAAATTATTGATACAACAGTTAAAACTCGGTTAACGGGTATAACCAGTGGAACTGTTTGTACACTAGCAACTACGGTAACTGACCTACATTTTGAACATGGTTTATCAATACGGCATACTTTTCATTTGGTGCCTAGCAACTTTCCTATTGCGACAGATGGCATTTTAGGAAGAGATTTTCTAACCAATAATAAATGCATTATTGATTATGAAACATGGTTATTACATTTTAATGTTGGTAATATAAAAATTTCAATTCCAATTGAAGATAACGTAAACAATGGATTTATTCTGCCTAACAGAAGTAAAGTAATTCGAAAAATTTCAAATTTGCATATTCAAGAAGATGTGGTGGTACATTCACAAGAAATTCAACCAGGATTTTTTTGTGGAAATACTATCATATCGCTAGAAATGCCATATGTAACATTTATAAATACTACTGATAATCCGGTATATATTTCAAATTTATCATTTAAACCAATTTTAGAACCAATGAGAGATTATTGCATAATGAAATATTCCAAAAATAAACAAGTTTTTACAGAGAGAGTACAGAATATTTTGAAGGAGTTAGATGTTTGCAATTTACCAGATAGTTCACAGAAAGATTTCAATAAACTCATTACAGATTATGCAGATATATTCTGTTTACCAGAGGAAAAGTTAACTACAAATAATTTTTATTCACAGAACATTGTATTGAACGATGCTATTCCAACGTATATACCCAATTACAAAACAATACATGCTCAGCATGATGAAATACAAAGTCAAGTGAAGAAGATGCTTCAAAATAAAATTATTGAACCATCTGTATCATCTTACAATTCACCCATACTTTTAGTCCCGAAAAAAATAGACAATGGAGAAAAGAAATGGCGTTTAGTTGTTGATTTCAGACAACTTAACAAAACAATAATGGCTGATAAATAGAATTGATACGATTCTTGATCAACTTGGTAGAGCGTAGTATTTTACAACTTTAGATTTGATGTCTGGATTCCATCAAATTCCTTTGGAAAATGATTCCAGAAAATATACTGCTTTTTCAACTCAGTCTGGTCATTATCAGTTTACGCGACTACCGTTTGGATTGAATGTAAGTCCAAATAGTTTCCAGCGTATGATGACAATCGCTATGGCTGGATTGTCTCCCGAATGTGCATTTGTCTACATTGATGATATTGTAGTCATCGGTTGTTCAGTTAAACATCATTTATTTAATTTGAAAATAGTTTTTGATCGTTTGAGGCAGTACAATCTCAAACTTAATGTAAAGAAGTGCAGATTTTTTCGTTCTGAAGTAACATATTTAGGACACTATATCACTGATCATGGTATTTTACCTGATAGCTCTAAATTCGATGTTATAAAAAATTACCCAACACCTACGTACGCAGATGAAGTTCGAAGATTTGTAGCATTTTGTAACTACTATCGTAAATTTGTTCCACATTTTGCGACTATAGCACAATCCTTAAATCAGCTTTTAAGGAAAAATATTCAATTTAAGTGGACTTTAGAATGTGAAACAGCATTTAATAGTTTGAGAAAATATCTAATATCACCAACAATTCTCCAATACCCAGATTTTTCAAATGAATTCATACTTACAACAGACGCTTCAGATGTTGGATGTGGAGCAGTCTGAAAGGAATTTGGATCTACTTCGTCTGACCAACAACAGCCTACACTTTCCACATTGGTCACTGTTCGGAGGAATAACCCTCCTCCCTATCATAATTGGTTTCGTTATTCTCTTCAGCATTTTCTCCCACAGAATAACTAACATAAAATTGGAAACCATACCAAGCATCAACGATCATCATACAATCCCGGAACCTAGGAAAAACATCGAAAACTTCAAAAGCCCCTGGAGGTTCATCACTAAGAAGGGGCGAGTTAACGGCGTTGCCAGCCGGACTTGGTCAAATTCCATCTCCGGCGCAACCGACGTCAGCAGCATGGGTCAACCGGCAACAGAACAGGCGATGCACCATCAGCAGTTCGATCGGTTGGCAACGAGGGTAACCGATCGGACTTGGCATCCGGCAGCACAAGGTGCTGAGCATGCAGAATGTGAAGTGTGGCATTCAGATAGCAAATAAAGTTAGTCTTAATTAGTGTAGCAACGAGTGCGGTTCTTTTTTAAAAAAAGAAATCCCGGTCCCGGAATCGCGAACCGCAAGTCAATAGCCTGGCGCAAAACGCATATTATGCAAAAGCACAACAGATCTAGATGTACGCCACCACTGAGCTGTATCGTTCTTGCTAGTTCAGGCCCGCGAGAACCGAGCCCGATAGAACGGCACAGCAAAGGGATCATATTACACAACGGTGCAAGGCCCTCATTCACAACATTCGAAACAATTAATTTACAACTATGCATTTTGGTCACTTCGTCGCTCCAACTGTCTAATCAGCAAATTATGTATTTTTTGTAATGAATGAATTGATTGTAAATCGAAGGGTATAAAACGCGGATCAATTCCGTTGAATAAATAATTCTTTATCTTGACGTCGACGCGATTGGGTGCACCCCGTTAGCTTAACGACCTAATCAAATAGTGTGTTTTCTCCTTGCGACCCGTACTAGAAACTCTAGTATGGCTATCGTTGATTTAGAGAGAATTCCAAAGTCCGCCGCGTTCCCTCGTGTTTCCTTGTGTTCGAAATCTTCCAGAAAAAGTCATGGAAGATAGTTCCAGATAGTGCTATGAAAGGAGTTACAGTGTAAATGTATTTAGAAAGATCATTACAGTTTCACCAGCTGACTTCCATAAAGAAACCGGCTGATGAAAATTTTAACACTTACTATTATAGTTAGGTGAGCAAGTTGTTCGAACTAGGTGGACAAATATTCGGTATGGCATACTGAATTTCGTGCTACAGAAGTGAAACAAATAAGGAACAAAAAATCAACGCCGGAAATTAAAAATCATGGTGATCATGATCTAACAATTATAAATAACCAAGAAGTACATACCAACATGCGTTAAACTTATAAACTATAAAAATCTCGGTTTAGTGGCAGTGCAACTACTCCTCACAATGTATAAGATACTAGTGAAACATGAGAGAAAACGAGCGAATAAACTTTCGGCCAAATCATTGGCCGATCTAAACGAAGTTATTATGCAGTGAGTCTGACAAAGCGGAATCCGAAGGAACCGACTGTAGCTATTTCACGAAGACGACGGAAGCTACCGTAGGATGCGATTTAAAACAAACCGAGGCCAACAGTTTAAACTTCATCTGCTAGTTAAAGTACTAAATGTTCTCTTAATATATGGAAATTGAAAGTTAATCAGACACACATATTGAAAGCTTGATAAAAATTAAAATCAATTTTTCCAAAAATCAATACCGTCGATACCTACATAAAATGGTCATAAGTCCAAACAACATCTTGTGCGAGACCTATATAAATTACCAACCAAAATTTTATAGAAATACGAAACTAAAATAAATCCTTTCAAATTTAATTATTGTGTTAAAACAAGCAGAAATATAGCGCTAGAAATACTTCACATAATATATTTGAAATTCCGAAGTCGAAGTCGATGTTGTGTGTTTTGAAACGCATTGCGCATTAGCATAAGTCTGATGTACTATAATAGACTTTCCCAGGACTATAAATTAGTCACTCTAATATTTTCTCAAGTTTCACATGTTTTCAAACCATAACAAATCCACCTCATTTATGATCCCAAGCAAGTGTGGTTATGCTTACTCATATTTCTTTTACAAGACATGTTCCATGAATTAATCTGGGACATGTCGTGTCACAGTTAATCAATTATTGCCCACATTCCATAAAACACAAGTGTAGCAATTCGACTCCTTACATTGTTCCAAACGTTGTAACATTTTCAAAACACTTACCTCCCAGCCAATGAGTTAGTCATAAATCGGTACCGCAATGCACCATCAGACAAACGGTCCCATGGTGTCATATTGCATTTACATAACCCTCAATAAGCTATGCATTCTTATGCTTTCATATTAACTCCTCTTCGGTGCTGATCTATGCCAACAGCACATAGCTTGAGCCATACCAGTGTCACACTAAGTGTACACGTATTGGTATTTAACTATGTACCCTTCTTTTCTCTGATTGGACAACTAGTCAATAAGCTCCGGGTTTCTCTCCGCCTCCTACTATAGTACTAGAATTAAGTATCGAACAAACTGTAACTGTACTAGAATTAAGAACCAATCTAATTGTAACAAAGTTTCAATAAATTCATTCGATGAACAGCATTCAACAAGTGTAGTAGATGTTTTATTCCAGTTAAAAAGAAGTGCCTTCTCCAAGCATAGTTTATGGCGACCAGTGTCAGTAGAAGTCTTTGACTTCAAAAAGTGATTTTAATCCAACAAAAGCTCTAAAAATTTGAGTAAAAAAGTGTTGTGAAAAAAAAAAATAAAGATGGGAATTTTCAGCGCGGACGAAATCGTGACCAACGCGAGTACAAGTGAGACGACTTTAATAGCCGTTACATTAGTGGTAATTGTGCTAATGATGATCATCTTCGTGTGTGCCAGGATGTACGCTAAGTTTCTGAAAAGTAGCGTAAATGAAAGTGCTAGGCGTGAAGTCCAGTTAGCCAACATCAAGCATACATAAAAAAAACATTGTTTTTGAAAAGTGTTAAAATGGATAGAGAATTGTTAAACGAAATACGTGAGCGCGTGCACGTAGAACGATTAATTGACAATAAAGTTAGTGAGTACCGTGCGTCGGAAGAGTACCAAGATTTTCTTAATTCAACAAATCAATTTCACGATTTAATTTTCAATTATGAAGACAATCATGGAGTGATACGTACGACTAGAGTAAGAATATCGAAAACCAAAGAAAACTTAAACTCTAAAATGAATAAAAGTGAAAAATTCAAAAATTGCAAAAATTAATCATTCAAGAAAAATTGTGTTAAAAAAAATGATTATGAACATTGAACGTTAAGAAGACAGGCTTCTACCTCGCCTACGAAAGAGGTAAACAGTGAGAAACCAAAACAAAAATATCAACAATGCAACCAGGAAGGCAATGCGAAGCTGAGCGGTTCAACAGCATATGGGAAGTGTGCTAACAGCTGACTGAAGTGACCTCGATGCATGGCAAATGCACCACATCAGCAGTGGACGCCGTGGACGAAATTTAATACCAACAACAGAAAGCTAAAAGGGAATGCTTGGCGGTGAGTTAATTTTATTTGTGTACTGTATCATGTTTGTTTTGAGAAGCCCATGCCTGTATAACATAATTACATATTATTTAAATTTGTATACATATTTTATTATTCAAACGAATGTCTGACGAAAAATATAAAATCAGACTACTAATAGAAAAGTTTGACAATTTATATAGCAATATTAGAAAATCTAAAAATAACGTTAACAGCAAAAATTTATTAGAATCCCAGAAATGTACTATAAATGAAATAATAAGGAATTTTAAAATTATTTTGAAGAAGCTTAAAAACGATATCCAAAGTATAGAATATAACGAATTCGTTCTTGAATATGAACAACTTTTAGTAAAAAGAGAGTACGTATTCGCAATTATAAATAAAAACTAACAATGAGTACAGAAAATAATACAACTAGTACATTCGATGTACGCACAGCTACTGCTGTGATACAAATTTATGATGGAGCCAGTGAGAGCTTACCTGCGTTTGTTGACGCTTGTAATTTAATGAAAGACTTGACAGACAATACCCAACAATCAATGAATCAAATTCATCAAAACCAGACTAACTGGTAAAGCTCGTTACGGTCTGCCGGATAATGTCAATACGTTCAATGATTTAATTACTAACATAAAACAGAGATGTCAAGATTCGACATCTCCAGAGCAAATTGTTGCCAAATTAAAATCTATTAAACAGAAAGAGAATTTAGACTCTTTCTGTGACCAATTGAATCTATTGCAAATAAGCTGAAATGCACTTATTTACAACAAAAATTCCAGAGGATGTGGTAAACAACATGGTAAAGAAGGTTGCTGTGGATGCTCTAATTAATGGAGTATCCAACAGCGAAACGAAAATTATATTAAAAGCAGGAAATTTTGATACCGTGAAAGACGCCATTCAAAAAGTCCAAGAGAATAATTCAAACAATCAAACTTCTGCTATGTTTTCAATTTCAACACAAAGGCAGTATCATCGCGGTTGGAATAAACCATCTGGATTTCGAAGAAATAACATAAATAATTATCGACCCAAATTCAATAACAATACCAATAGCAACAATCATAATTATCGACCCTGTTTTGAGAACAATTTCAGAAATTATCAACGCGGTAATTCGCAGTCTAATCATAGAGGACGAGGACGACAATACAATAATCATAATAGCAATAGAAATCTTTCAGGCCGCATGCTAATAATGGGAGCAAATGAGGTGCATGTACCTTCTAATTATTCACAAGACTCTGATAGTACACATAATAACACGATTCATATGCAACCAACATCATTCAATCAACGAAATAATACTTTTTTAGAACATCAGGATGCTGTAACTCGGAGTCAGGGTCAGCATCCAAACCGATTCTTTCAATGAATCTAACTGCAGCAAACTTTATTACTCTTTTCGTTCAGATGAATAATACGAAATGCACTTTTATCATTGATAGTGGAGCAGATATCTCAGTCTTCAAGTGGAGCGGGATATCTCCTACCCAACATATAAACCAGACAAAAAGACATACAATAACTGGAGTAACAGATGGTATTTTAGAAACACTCGGTGAAACAGCAACTCTTTTGAAAACTAGTAACGGACTAACTTTTCAGCATAGTTTCCAACTAGTACACGAGAATTTTCCAATCCCCACGAATGGTCTACTTGGAAGAGATTTCTTGATCAAGTACAAGTGCACCATTGATTATGAATATTGGTTATTAAATTTTAACTATGAAAATCTTTCGATTTCAATTCCAATAGAAGATAATTTGAATCGAACTATAGTTATACCACAGAGATGTGAAGTAATTAGGAACATCCAAACTATGCATATCCAAGAAGATATGGTTTTATTTTCGCAAGAAATTAAACCAGGAGTTTTTGTGGCAATTCAATAATATCGCCCAATAGTAAATACATAAAAATCATGAATACTACAAATTTTCCAGTCAATATAAATATTACAGATTTTAAACCATTCTTAGAGCCATTGAATAATTATGCGATGATGAATTTCAAAACCAAAAGTAATAATCAAAAGAGGACTACCCAAATTCTGGATGAATTGGATATGACCAATGTTCCTGAATATGCAAAAATGACCTCATAAGTCTCATAAAACAGTATGCTGATATATTTTCCTCCAAGATGAACCAATAACAACTAATAATTTTATGAACAAAATATAAACCTTACCGACAAAATACCTATCTATATTCCTAACTATAAAACTATTCATTCTCAAGGCGAGGAAATAGAAAACCAAATTGGCAAAATGCTGAAGGACAATGTAATTGAACCTTCAATTTCTCCATATAACAATCCCATATTATTAGTGCCAAAGAAAAGCGAGGACAATACAAAGAAATGGCGCCTAGTGGTAGATTTTAGGCAACTAAATAAAAAGATCCTTGCAGACAAATTTCCGCTGCCAAGGATTGATTCCATATTAGACCAACTAGGAAGAGCCAAATTCTTTACCGCTTTAGATTTGATGTCGGATTTCACCAAATCCTGTTGGAAAAATGTTCCAGAAAATTTACTTCATTTTCAACCCAATCTGGCCATTACCAGTTTACAAGGTTACCGTTTGGTCTAAACATTAGTCCAAATAGTTTCCAAAGAATGATGACAATTGCGATGGCTGGTTTAACACCAGAATGTGCTTTTGTATATATAGATGACATAATTGTTATTGGATGCTCAATGCAGCACCATTTGCAAAATTTGTCAAGAGTCTTTGAGCGACTAAGAAAGTATAATTTAAAGTTGAATCTAAGAAAATGTAAATTTTTAATAGAGAAGTTACTTATCTAGGACATAGAATTACTGATAAAGGAATTCTACCGGACAGTACAAAATTTGAAACAATAAAAACTACCCTGTACCGAAAAACAGTGATGAAGTTAGACGGTTTGTTGCTTTTTGTAACTACTACCGTAAGTTTGTGCCAAACTTCGCCACAATAGCTTATCCTTTAAACCAGTTACTTAAGAAAAATAAACTGTTTGAATGGACAGCTCAATGCAATGACTCATTCAATACTTTAAAATCATTTCTTATATCCCCTATGCTTTTACAATATCCAGATTTTAAAAGGGAGTTTATCTTAACGACCGATGCTTCGGATGAAGGGTGTGTAGCAGTTCTTTCCCAAATTGTCGAAGGAAATGATCTACTGATTGCATTCGCCAGTAAAAGTTTTACACCTGGCGAGAAAAATAAATCTGTCATCCTAAAAGAGCTTACAGCAATACACTGGGGATGAACTACTTTAAAGCTTATTTGTATGGTCAAAATTCGTTGTTCGAACAGACCATAGACCCTTAGTTTTTCTATTTAATATGAAAAACCCAACTTCAAAACTAACAAGGATGAGATTAGATTTAGAAGACTTTGATTTTAACATTGAATATATAAAAGGTAAAGCTAATGTAGGAGCAGATGCTTTATCGCGCATCGTGAAGACATCTGAAGAATTGAAGACAATGAACGTGCTTGTCGTAAACACTAGGTCTATGACAAGAAAACAGAAAGGAAGTAATACATTTAAGAAAAACGATGACTTAAAAGACAATAGTGAGATTGATCACCTTGCTATTTATACCACAGAAAACCCGACAGAAACGAGAAAACTACCAAAATTTCAAGTGACGACCACTAACAACATGATAATATTCACGATATATCGAGGAACGAGAAGGAAAGCAGTACTGCATCAATTTACAATCAAAATGACGTTAGCGTTTGCACTTTCAATGTTAGAAAATGAGATGAAACAAAAAAATATAAGTAAAATCGCGATATCAAGTCAAGACAAATTATTCGAAATGATACCTATACAAATGTTTAAAGAGTTATCTCTTAAAACACTTAATCAACTGCAAATTATCATTTACAATCCACCAAAGTTCATTAGTGAACCCGGTGTAATACAACAGATCTTGAGAAATTATCATGCAATCCCTACTGGAGGTCATATAGGACAGCATCGTCTGTACCTCAAATTAAGAGAAGTCTATACATGGACTAATATGAAAAGTTCTATTTCACAATTCATAAAGGCCTGTGAATTGTGCAAAAAGAACAAAATTATAAAACACACAAAAGAAAAATTTACCATTACTAGTACACCATCAAAACCATTCGAAGTGGTACAAATTGATACAATTGGTCCACTTCCAAGATCTAATAATATGAATCGATACGCTGTAACAATACAGTGCGAATTAACTAAATACATTGTGCTAATACCAATTCCAACTAAAGAAGCAAATATTATTGCTAAAGCTTTGGTTGAAAAATTTATTTTAATTTACGGGAAATTTATAGAATTAAAATCAGACCAAGGAACCGAATACAAAAATGAAATCCTCACGCAAATATGTAAATTACTTCAAATTAAACAAACATTTTCCACAGCCTATCATCCTCAAACTATTGGATCATTGGAAAGGAATCACAGGTGTTTGAATGAATACCTGCGCTCCTTTGTCAATGAGCATCAAACAGACTGGGATGATTGGTTACAGTATTATGCATTTGTTTACAATACAACTCCACATTCAGACCACGGGTTTACACCCTATGAATTAGTTTTTGGACTAAAGGCAAAACTACCACATGAGACACTCACAGACAAAATCGATCCAGTTTACAATATAGATCTCTATTCTCAAGAACTAAGATACAAACTTCAAAAATCTCATCAAATTGCGAACCAAAAGTTAGTACAACAAAAGAATATACGAAAAGAAAGTAATGATTCATCGGCAAATCCATTATTAATTCAAACAGGTGATATAGTTTTTCTAAAGAATGAAAACAGACGCAAACTAGATTCCTTTTACACAGGTCCATATAAAGTTAAAAGTATTAATAACCCGAATTGTGAAATCATAGATATGCAATCAAATCAATCAAATTTAGTTCACAAAAATAGACTAAGCAAATTTTAGGAAATATTCAACCAAAACAAAAAAAAAAAAAAATTTCTTTGACTAAATTTTTCATTTACATAATAAGAAATACTAACAATTTACATACAGATATCAAATGTTGTGAAGAAACTTGGAGCAAATTTTTACATTTACACAATATGTTGACAACACTGAATGATTTCGCTATACTGCATCATTCACCGGAAGGGGGATGATGTACTATAATAGACTTTCCCAGGACTATAAATTAGTCACTCTAATATTTTCTCAAGTTTCACATGTTTTCAAACCATAACAAATCCACCTCATTTATGATCCCAAGCAAGTGTGGTTATGCTTACTCATATTTCTTTTACAAGACATGTTCCATGAATTAATCTGGGACATGTCGTGTCACAGTTAATCAATTATTGCCCACATTCCATAAAAACACAAGTGTAGCAATTCGACTCCTTACATTGTTCCAAACGTTGTAACATTTTCAAAACACTTACCTCCCAGCCAATGAGTTAGTCATAAATCGGTACCGCAATGCACCATCAGACAAACGGTCCCATGGTGTCATATTGCATTTACATAACCCTCAATAAGCTATGCATTCTTATGCTTTCATATTAACTCCTCTTCGGTGCTGATCTATGCCAACAGCACATAGCTTGAGCCATACCAGTGTCACACTAAGTGTACACGTATTGGTATTTAACTATGTACCCTTCTTTTCTCTGATTGGACAACTAGTCAATAAGCTCCGGGTTTCTCTCCGCCTCCTACTATAGTACTAGAATTAAGTATCGAACAAACTGTAACTGTACTAGAATTAAGAACCAATCTAATTGTAACAAAGTTTCAATAAATTCATTCGATGAACAGCATTCAACAAGTGTAGTAGATGTTTTATTCCAGTTAAAAATAAGTGCCTTCTCCAAGCATAGTTTACTGAGCGTTCTCAAGAGTTTCCCTTATGTTGTGGAAATTGGTTCGCGTCGTTTTCCGAAGACTGATTTCAATCAGATTAACCGGAACAAACTACGCATATTCGCACTTACGTACCAGGTTGCAAATGCAAACGCTGAAGACAAGGCATACAATGTAGAATAGCCAATTTATGTGTTGAAGCATGATGATCTACTTCCAGGGTAGGACTTTAGATTACCACCCCACTAACAATGTAGCAGAAAATTAGACAAGCCTCACAAGACATTATCTCAGAACAGAGCAAAGTTGAGGTTATCAAATTGCACTGATTGCAATATAATATGAAATATATCACTCGCGAAACGATATCAATGATCAGTAAAAAAACGAATAAACGGAAGTGCATCCGCATCAATGGAAGGATCTTCCGCAACTATAACAGACAAAAAAAGTAACTCATGCTGAGGGAAAAAGTTCAAGAATCCGGAGCAAGAGATTAGGATTAATTAGAGAGGAAGAACTACCCCGGCTGTAAACTTCCAGGCCCCAGCAGAATAAAAGACAACAAATAACGGACATCGTTTTAGAGAGAGACAAAAAGCATTAAACACACTCGAACCCCAAAAAATGCTTCTATCAACTTCACGCAAAACATCACTTAGTGAATTCGCTGTTATCAACGGGACGGAAATTGTTTTCAGCAAAGGGAGTTCAAGATGGCCTTTCTAAGTTATTTAACAGTCTATTAATAACGTGACAGACGCATCTCTATAATAGTGCCACATACATTGTACATTGTACATACTGATTACTCTGCAATTTCAGCCCGACGTACGAATCAGTTAATCATTAAATTTACATGCACTCCAAATGAACCAAATAGACAGATGAGATTACCCATTTAATACCTCCGATGGGTGCTCAATTATTTGTCATGTCGGATCAGTAGCTACTCCTTTAACTAGTGTACGGCGGGTGGCCATTCGACAAACAAACAATGGATAGTGTGGACAGAAGCAGCTAGCTGCGCGCCGGTAACAACTCACACCTCCATCGCGAATTTCTGTAGGAAATTTCAAAGGAGTTTCCAGATGAAATTTACGAAAGTACACTTAAAGTAATTTCCGAATGATCCTAAAAGAATTACTGAATGAATTTCAGAAGTGATTCAAAAAAAAAACTTAAAAGGAATACTCGAAGATCTCAAAGAATTTCTATTTAAATTTCCTTTTTCTTGATATGTACCCCTTCGCACATTTGAATTAATTGAGGTACCCCCTATTTTTTTGCTGTAAATGAAAATGAATGTAACTCATAAGATGATAAGGTATGAAAAATGGAATTGAATATTAACAGAATATATGACTCTCCATTAAGCTGGCTGACATGTTATTCCGAGTTCTTGAAGAGATGCTTCCGAGCCTCTTGAAAGGCGACTTCCGAGCCACTTAAAAGGAGGCTTAAGCCTCTAGAACGTAGGCATCCAATTCCCTAAAAAGATATATTCCAGGCCCCTTGAAGAGAGATATCCGGGCCTCTCGAAACGAGGCTTCCGCGGGCCTCTTGAAAGAAGGCTTCCGGGCCTCTTGAAAGGAAGCTTCCGGGCCTCTTGAAAGGAGGCTTTCGGGCATCTTGAAAGGAGGCTTCCGGGCCTCTTGAAAGGAGGCTTCCGGGCCTCTTGAAAGGAGGCTTCCGGGCCTCTTGAAATGAGGCTTCCGGGCCTCTTGAAAGGAAGCTTCCGGGCCTCTTGAAAGAAGGCTTCCGGGCCTCTTGAAAGGAGGCTTCCGGGCCTCTTGAAAGGAGGCTTCCGGGCCTCTTGAAAGGAGGCTTCCGGGCCTCTTGAAAGGAGGCTTCCGGGCCTCTTGAAAGGAGGCTTCCGGGCCTTTTGAAAGAAGGCTTCCGGGCCGCTTGAAAGGAGGCTTTCGAGCTTCTTGAAAGAAGGCTTCCGAGCCTCTTGAAAGGAGGCTTCCGAGGCTCTTGAAAGGAGGCCTTGAGGCCTCTTGAAAGAAGGCTTCCGAGCCTCTTGAAAGGAGGCTTCTGAGCCTCTTGAAAGAAGGCTTCTGAGCCTCTTGAAAGGAGGCTCGAGGCCTCTTGAAAGGAGGCTTCTGAGCCTCTTGAAGGAGGCCTGAGCCTCTTGAAAGGAGGCTTCTGAGGCCTCTTGAAAGGAGGCTTCGAGCCTCTTGAAAGGAGGCTTCTGAGCCTCTTGAAAGGAGGCTTCTGAGCCTCTTGAAAGGAGGCTTCTGAGCCTCTTGAAAGGAGGCTTCTGAGCCTCTTGAAGGAGGCTTCCTGAGCCTCTTGAAAGGAGGCTTCTGAGCCTCTTGAAAGGAGGCTTCTGAGCCTCTTGAAAGGAGGCTTCCCGAGCCTCTTGAAAGGAGGCTTCCGAGCCTCTTGAAAGGAGGCTTCCGAGCCTCTTGAAAGGAGGCTTCCGGACCTCTTAAAAGGAGACTTCCGGGCCTCTTGAAAGGAGACTTACGGGCCTCTTGAAAGAAGGCTTCCGGGTCTCTTGAAAGGAGGCTTCCGGGCCTCTTGAAAGAAGGCTTCAGGGTCTCTTAAAATGAGGCTTCAGGATCTCTTGAAAGAGGCTTCCGGGCCTCTTGGGCCTTGAAAGGAGGCTTCCGAGCCTCTTGAAAGGAGGCTTCCGGGCCTCTTGAAAGGAGGCTTCCGGACCTCTTGAAAGGAGACTTCCGGGCCTCTTGAAAGGAGACATTATTATTACATGAGTAACAACAGACTTGTAAACGCATAACAATAAATAGCAAGTGCCTTCCGCACTTGTTATCCCAGAAAAACTGTCACACTTGGAATTATTGTTACCACATGTTTCTTTTCCGGTGGTCTAGAATGCATGACCCAAACGCAGCACGATTGTTGCAATAACATTACCGTCAAACTTCTTGCTCATTTCTTTTGGTAACCTTCGTCACCAGCACAATCGGAAATTGTATGCGATTGGTCGACTATGTCTTGGAACTATGTACGTAGACCGAATTAGGTACCTTCCCCAAGAATAAGCCGTGTTGAGTTAAGCTTCTTGGGATAATCGTTACCAAATAAACATTCATAACATTTCACCACGCGAACCTGTATGGTTGCCTCTCCGTCAAACTTATCACTTCACTTATCACATCACAAACTTATAAAAACTAACGAGATCGGTCGTAATTATTTCAATAGGAAGAATAGTCCTTCGAGTGATTTCATTTAGACAGGGATACCACATGGCGACCGTGACAGGACTTGAACCTGCAATATTCGGCTAAAGTGATAGAGTCACCTCAAGAAAATCCTAAACTACAATTTCCCACAATACTTTTCTATTGAACTCTCATTGGTTCAACTCAATTGATCGACAACTCCAAGCACCTCCCATCCGAATAACAATATTGAAAAGAACAAAAAGATGTATTAGAACTAAGTTAGCTGTGAGTTTGAAATCTTGAATAAAGTCAGTCTTTAGACAATCATCATCGCGAGTAGATATTTAATTACAAATATCACACTCTCATCATCTGTCTCACTCTCACATACTGATCGAACTTAACCGACACTAACGAACCAATTAGGAGACTGCATAATTAATGGTTGCAAAAGTAACGCCCCGACGCCTAGCCAACAGAATTAGTCTTTAGAAATTAACCTTTCCGTCCCCAACGTCTGTTTTTGAGGGCTTTCAAAAATCTGAACTGCTGTAAAAATCGCATTTCTTGACCGATTCTTTCGCAACAAGTTGCATTCCATCCGGATGGATCCCAATTTTTGATTTGTACTAGTTTCGAGGCTATCCACAGTACGGTTCCAGAATTATTCCAGATTTCGTTGGGGTCAGTTGTCCCCGGAATAAGTGGCCATTTACAATTTCAAGTCAAAACAGGTCGTGCGACACCTCAAACTTCATGATTTCACAAAGCAATGATGCGAAAGATATTTTTGGGGTTCCTGGTCCACTCGGACTCAATCTGGCCACATCGGTCACAATCCGGGGACCTACGGAATGGCCATTTCCTAAATTGATTCAAAATAGGTCGTGCGACACCTCAAACTTCTTGATTTTACAAAGCAATGATGAGAATAATATTTTTAGGGTTCTTGGTCCACTCGGATCCATTCCGGCCACAATCCGGAGGACCTACGGAATGGCCATTTTCTAAATTGATTCAAAATAGATCGTGCGACACCTCAAACTTCATGATTTTACAAAGCAATGATGGGAATGATATTTTTAGGGTTCCTGACCCACTCGGATTCAATCCGGCCACATCGGTCATAATCCGGGGACCAACGGAATGGCCATTTTCTAAATTGATTCAAAATAGGTCGTGCGACACCTCAAACTTCGTGATTTTTCAAAGCAATGATGCGAATGATATTTTTAGGGTTCTTGGCCCACTCGGATCCATTCCGGCCACAATCCGGAGGACCTACGGAATGGCCATTTTCTAAATTGATTCAAAATAGGTCGTGCGACACCTCAAACTTCATGATTTCACAAAGCAATGATGGGAATGATATTTTTAGAGTTCATGGCCCACTCGGATTCAATCTGGCCACATCGGTCACAATCCGGGGACCTACGGGTTGGCCATTTTCTAAATTAATTCAAAATAGGTCATGTGACACCTCAAACTTCATGATTTTACAAAGCAATGATGGGAATGATACAAGGGCGTAGCCAGAGTGGGCAGGTTGGGGCAAAACAACTCGAAAAGTTTCGGGCTCAAGCATTCTCCTTGAAATCCTTCTAGAAGCTCCCCTGGGAACTTCTAAATTCCTCCGGAAAGTAATCCACAAATTCCTCTGAAAATCATTCGAAAATCTTTCTCATGTAATTGTAATTTCATTAATTGATACAAACTACAGACAGAGATCGAAATAGAGGGATTCATTCGTCAGACTTCAGACAGTTATCATTATTGTCATCCGAAATTCCCCTTGGAAAAAGGATCCCCGAGGAAGGATCTTTTATGGCGACCGTAGTGTTTTTTTGCGAACGTGCAATACTTAGGAACGAAGTAACCGTGATGTGATCGAAAGTGAAATTAAGATTCTAAGTTAGAATCCAAACCGAAATCAAGTGAAAAGTACAGCCGAATAGTGAAAATTTCCAATCTTCATCATGGCTTGGTTTAGCAGTGATGAAATCATTACTACCACCGCAACTAGTAGCAGCACGATGGAAGACAAGTTTGTCGCTGGTGCGCTTGCAGTAATAGCAATTTTGTTATTATTTATAGTAGGTGGAAATTGTTCCATTCATATTACAAAAACATGGTGAAGAAAATGGCTCAACAAGAGACTAGACTACAAACATTACATAGTCTAAATGTGTGAACAAAGAGTTACTCTCATAAAAGCATATGAACAGTCTATAGAATCAAACATCTACATACGAAGTGATTAGTGTAAAAACATTTCGAAGTGCAAGTTTAATTTCAAGGAAAACATTCTACCACCCAGGTGAACAGTGCGAAAAAAAGAAGATCATAAAAGAGGAGAAAATATAAACAATATTTCAACATCGAATCGGACATCGGAAGTATTTCAACATCGAATCGGACATCGAAAGTATTTCAACATTGAATCGGACAACGAGGACCAACAATTGATTAAGATAAGTAACATTTATTTTTTTTAAACCTTCAGTGTAATTTTTTTTTTGCTAGAATGGATAATCCAATTCCGTCAGAGGTATGGATAATAATAGATGAATTTTTAGAAAGTGTAAAGGAACAAATAAAACAATAGATTTATTTGAAGTTAAAAATACGCTAATAAACGAATTTTAAGAAAGTGTTAAATTTATACTATTTATTTGAATTTTCAAGGAAGCACGAATTGAGGTTTTTTTATAGTTCATGTGTAATATTTTTGTTAAAATGATTTTTAATGGATCGACTTCGAGAACTTGAAGCTCATATAAAGCGAGAGTTTTCGAACTTGATCAAAAGCAAATATAGACCACGAACTTTAAGGGGAGTGGAAACAAAAAGAAAGCAATTAGAAGATTACCTTTCAGAATATAAGACAATTTTGAAATCTTTTGAATTTCGAATTAACACACGTAAGTGGAACGACGAAGTTGAAATATATTCAGCACTTAAAATTATTTACACACAGAGTATTCAGATTTTGAACAACACAGTTATCACTGATAGAGAATGTGAAAGCGATTCGGAATTATTAGTTGGTCTTAAAAATTTATTTAAACCAAACAGTGAAGATTCGTTATTAAGAGCTAATAGCGATATTCGATTAGCTAGAAGAAACTTTAATTTCAAACTAATCGCGAAATTAGTAATTTGGTGTCTCAAAGGAAAAAACAATAAAATGGCGTTAAGCATCAAAACTGCCGCTGAATTAGCGACATTAATTCTAGCGTTTGACGGTTCACCCGCAGGGTTGAAGTCATTTATCGATGCAGCAAACTTGGCAAAAACAATAGTTCCAGCCGAGAATAAAGTTGCTGCAATTCAAATTATTCTTACAAAACTAAGTGGTAAAGCAAGAAATTTGTTTTCTGCCACACCAACAGAATATGACGTCATCATTACATTGTTACAGAACAATTGTGCCCACCCCGGAAGTTGCCGTGGCTCTAGACCAGCAGCTTGGGGATTTGCTGGTCCTCGTCTAGGACCTAAATTCCACTCCCTGGGTCTCTAATGGTTTCACTGGCGCCCAACGTGGGGCTTGGTTGACCATCATATTAAAATGCGTTTCTTATCAGTAATTGTTCCCCTCATGATTGCTGCTAATCAAAGCTATGGACTCATAGCATTCGATTGCAACTCAAAAAGTAAATGCAACTCAAAAGAAAATGTCTTATGTTAGCAGAGGGTCCATAAATCCGAGCGGAGGGTGCACAGGGGGTCCTGACTACTCTAGGGTTGGAGTAACATATGATCGTCCTGTGATCAGGACGGAGATGGTGATCACTGCTACAACCGGGACGCGCTATCGTGTCTGTCGAGGACAAATAAATCAAGTTCCCAAACGGAAACACCTGTAGCTATATAGAAGGAACTTGCTCTGATGCTGACTACGGAAACATTTTTTGGAACATACCTCTCCCTGAATGTGGAGATTCAGAATCTGAAAAAAAGTGGTTTATGAAGGTAGAGCATCACTTGTGACTGGTTATTCATCTGATGAGCCAGCTAGGTACATTCAAGTGAATCATGCTGGATACGACTTCCAAATTCAAATTAACAAAAGGACCAGTGGTTTATACAGGCGTGGAACACATTTTGATCGCGATAGCAGTGATAATAATCGCCGCAATTATTGTTGCATATTTTATTATAAAGACTTGCAATAAAGTTATTCAGAGCAGAGTTTCGAGCACCACACGACGAGAACTTGAAATAAATCGTTTGAACAATGGTGCAGTGCGTGTGTGAAATGAAGACTTTTAATATTTTGCAAAAAAAGAGTAGGCGTCTACCAGCCTTGAAAAGGTAAACAGTGCTTAGATTAAAGTGAAAATTGTAATGGTGAGCCACAACAAAAACATTTTTTTTCTTTTTTTTCTATTTAATCTAAATTTAAACAATTTATAATAATAAACTATTTAATTCATTTGTAATAAAAGATGAAAAAAATATTCAATATGACGCGTACCGAGCAGAAAATAAAGACACGATGAATTAGCTATTGACTTGACCGCAAGTCTATAATTCGACGACACTCTTTTTTCACTAAAAACGCTATTTATAACTACTCACTATTAACAATTAATTGCATATTATTCGGCAACTCGGCCGTACGAAAACCATTTTTTTGTTAAATATCTTGGCTGTGCATATGCACAGCATATGTTTCGAAATGGACAAATTGACATGAAATTTGCGAAAAAGAATCCACGTGTCTTGGAGCGACTCGAACCCTCAACCTCCTACTCTCTAGATAGGCGTGATAACCCCTACACAACAAGACCACTTAAAGGTCACGTTTGCGGAAAAGCTATCAGAATCCGAGTACCAACCTCCAACCTTGGGCAAATCAAGCATCCGAAAGATATTCAATTTGCAAAAAAGAGAGCTAACCGCGGTGGAGGTTGGTACTCGGATTCTGATGGCTTTTCCGCAAACGTGACGTTTAAGTGGTCTTGTTGTGTAGGGGTTATCACGCCTATCTAGAGAGTAGGAGGTTGAGGGTTCGAGTCCCTCCAAGACACGTGGATTCTTTTTCGCAAATTTCATGTCAATTTGTCCATTTCGAAACATATGCTGTGCATATGCACAGCCAAGATACTTACTATTGTTTATCATTTTTCTCTCGTTCTCAACAATGTTGCATACTACCTATTGAAGAATGTTGCATGCTACTAAATGATTCTGATTATTGCATGGATTTAGGGCCGTTACACACGACAGCAAAGTTAAAATGTGTCAAACAAAATGGGTTCACTTGAGGAACTCTGCGATCAAGTTGACGCGTCGTTTTTCGACAACCGATTTTAATCAGATCAACGGGAACAAACTACGCATAACCGCGTCTACAGATCAGGATGCAAATGCTAAATGTTGCTTTAGACAGGGCGTACAATGTTGAATAGTTTACGTATGCGAACGTGTGATGACATACTTCTAGGAAGAACTTTGGTAACCGCCCAAATATCGTTAATACGACAAGACACTCAATAAAATGCACAGATTGCAACTGCAACCATATGTTACTAAGCCGCGAGCAAAAGAACCACAGCGATAATGTTAAAGGAAGACCTTTTCCAGTAACATGTGGTAGAAGTACATAGAATAATGTCAAGTATTATTTAAACTCTCTTTTAATTCCAAACATGACCAAGAAATTCTTCTACATAGAATAGACCGTTTTGAATTATAAAGTTCATAAAAAAAATTTATGCAACTGAAGAATTGAAAATCATTATCATTGGTGATTAACTGCAGGGCTGTTACAAAATAGTCGAATTCCAATCCGCGAATTCCGCGACTACCAAATTGAAAACCGCGAATGTGAAAAACAAATCCGCGACAAACAAAAATATAATTTCTTACTTATAATTACACGTTTTATAATTTTAAATTTTTTCAATATTTTTGCTTCTAATCTATTGGCATCAATAGAAAACAAAATGAAAGAACATTCACTTATTTATGTATTATATAACATTACATAGTTAACGCTTTAACCATATCATGACAAAAAAAATATATGTGCAGCGTTGAACTATGCCCGAAAGTAATTTAATTTTTAATGTTGCCGGGAAACCCCACCATTTGAATCGATATTGTATCATTACATTTCTTTATAAGTAGGTTGTGCAGATGGCAGTCTGTTGTCATAGGGCCATATATTTGAATTATACTTTTTAGTACACTATATAGTATTCTTCTAATCTCTACTATCGTTTTACAAGGGCTTGAACGGATCAATAACCCGTCAGGCTACTTACTGATCAGTCATTGCATTGTGTACTTCCATCAATCCGCTAGTTAGAAAATAATATAAAACCATTTTTTTAAAGCTAGCGATTCTCTACAGAACTCTGCAGAGGCCCGAGCAAAGCCTGACGAATCTGATTTTAAAGCACTCAGGCGAAATGAAGCCAGAGGTGGACAGGAACAGCCCTAAGGCCTGCGAATTTTTAAGAACTTGGATAATATTTACGATTTGAAAAATAATGTCATTATCACTTCGTATGAGATAGTGGATGAGTATTGCTAAGCTTATACAACACGGCAGACATGTTTTTCATTTACCGGAAGAGCGTCAAGCGAAGATAACATGCACTAGACATTCCAGAAGAGGCCGTAGTCTTCATGGTAGGCCGCGTACACGTTGACGTTTTGCCATCTATAGTGAGCATTACAACGTTGTATGTGCTATCCATCATGGGATTCGTTTGGAGTCTCAAGGCTCAAGTTCAGTCAGACAGTTTTCTGCAACTGAGTAATCACGAACGAACTCTTAATGGATAGAAGAACAGCGAGGAATTTTGAAGCGAAAGTAATGGAACAAAAACTAGCCTACCAAAAAGTTATTTGAATGCATAATAGAACAAAGGATGAATACTGAATGGTTTGAATGAGATGCCTGCAATAGTGGGAGTCATTGAGCATGATACAAAACTAGACGCAACTGATGGTCGGGAAATTAAAAAAAAAACTCTCGTTCAACCGACGATATTCGGATTTCTGAATATCACCCCAACCATCGAAAGGCAGTCTGATCCTTTCTCACAAAAAGAAAGGTCGAACAATCCACAAGGATTTTCTGTGTGGCAGCTAATGTTGGCGAGAATGGTCAAAATGTGGCATTTCCAACCTAGACCTCAATCTTTCAGCTTCAGCAGCATACCACCGGAAAACAGCGCGCATAGAAAAGATTACTGCGAGACACTCGAGAATGCAGATCATGAACCATATTTGCTCAAGATTTCAGTCCTCAGGGAAAAGCCGGAATCGTCGGACCCTATCATCGCATTTTTGGTCTATTTTATTGGTGTTTTTCTGTTTTTTCTATCATTTTATTCTTACAATCATTTCAATGTGGTAATTTCAATTCAAATAACTGACGAAGCCCTTGATTGACTCGCAAGACGGTTGCCCGGTCCGGCTTTCCTCTTAATTAAAATTGCTAAATCGTTTCTAATTCCTTTCCTCATTGGCGTTGAACCTAAAATTATGAATTTCAAAAAACCTAAATAAAGACAGCTTCGATTAGCTATCAGTTTCGTCCCGACAGTTGCAGGTGTGAATATTACTGCGTTTGATCCGACTTTATCGTCGACCTTCTATCCAGCGCAAGTAATCATAATTGTAATTCCGCAATTAGCGGCACAAAAGTTCTAAGCAATAAAATAAATAGCTCTCGGTATTTCGGTAATCCAGAAATGCAATATGATCGATCTGACAATTCGACAGACTTTCTATGTGTCCACTTAAACCAACATCCATACGACTATTGAAAGATTATTCAAATACTATGTGTTTGGATCTCGACGGGTTGCCTATTTTGCAAACGCCCAAATAAATGACATGTTGAATTAATCCTAAAATTAAATTGAGGGAAATCGCGATTTTCGCGAGAGTGTAATTATTAATCCGCGATTTTCGCGACAATATTTGACGGAACCGCGATTTTCGCGACTGGAAGGGTAAATCCGCGACAAATCCGCGAAAAACGCGAAAATCGCGAAATCCGCGACTGTTGTAACAGCCCTGTAACTGACAATCGCGAGACGGCCTTGCAGTTTGTGAGAACGACCCATAACAACCCCACATGGCGACCGTGACAATCGTGATTGAAATAGTGAAAAAACGTTAACAGTGGAACTTGTGAAATGACTTGGCCATTCGATGATACGTATGGTCAATTACTTCACACCGCGAAAATCGGACGACTGCGATGGGCCGGGCACGTAGCCAGAATGTCGGACAGTAACCCGGTGAAAATGGTTCTCGACAACGATCCGACGGGCACAAGAAGGCGAGGTGCGCAGCGGGCAAGGTGGATCGATCAGGTGGAAGATGACTTGCGGACCCTCCGTAGACTGCGTGGTTGGCGACGTGTAGCCATGGACCGAGCCGAATGGAGAAGACTCTTATATACCGCACAGGCCACTTCGGCCTTAGTCTGAATAAATAATAAATAATAATGGTCAATTACTAATAAATTCTGGAAGTAATAGAATATTATGTTGCATCCTTTGCATACTTTACATTCATTTACATCTTCAAACCCAATTCTACCTAACACTTGAAATTCAATCCGAGAGACATGGACCTAAAGTTATTGTCAGACCTACTTTCTTAGCAAACCTCCTTTGAGTTTATTACATGCACATGTTTTCCTTACTTAAACCAGAATATGTTTTGGGCACTATTAAACAAAAGCTCAAATTTCCATCCAATACAAGCTACGTGTTTTCATTCTTTCTTGACATACATTCTATGTTATGAGCAGTCATCAATATGCCACCCGAGTAGAAAAGGCATATGTTGTTTTCAAAACATATGTCGCATGGATAGCCAACTCAAAAATGATTGGTTAAGATGGAATTCGTTATGTACATACACGCACCACCCATAATTATAATGTAGTGTAGAAATATGATAATTGTGTAGAGTTTAAGTTTCAATTGTACAAATCTTAAATCTGAAATATAGTTCAATGGTAACAGTCAAACTGGCAAGTTATTGAATATCACGTGCTTCCTGATATACTAAGTAACAACATATTATAACTGCTATTCTTTTGGATGGTCTAGGTCAGTAAGAACTAAGATAGAAATCAGCATACGTTACATGACAGCAAAGCTAAAATGTGTCAAACAAAACGGGTTCACTTGAGGAACTCTGCGATCAAGTTAACGCGTCGTTTTTCGACAACCGATTTTAATCAGATCAACCGGAACAAACTACGCATAATTGCGTCTACAGATCAGGTTGCAAATGCTAAATGTTGCTTTAGACAAGGCGTACAATGTTGAGTTGTTAATGTACGCGAACGTGTGATGACCTACTTCTAGGAAGGACTTTGGGCGGTTACTCAATCGTCAATACGACAAGACACTCAATATAGAGCATAGTTAGGATTATCAAAATGCACAGATTGCAACTGCAACCATATGTTACTAAGCCGCGATCAAAAGAACCACAGCGATAATGTTAAAGAAAGACCTTTTCCAGTAACATGTGGTAGAAGTACATAGAACAATGTCAAGTATTCTTTCAACTTTCTTTTATTTCCAAACATTTATTTCCAGACCAAGAAATTCTTCTACATAGAATAGACTGTTTTGAATTATATAGTTCATAAAAAAATCTATGCAACTGAAGAATTGAAAATCATTATCATTAGTGATTAACCGACAATCGCGTGACGTACCTGCAGTTTGTGAGAACCAGCCATACAAACCCCACATGGCGACCGTGACAGTCGTGATGGAAATAGTGAAAAAACTTAAACAGTGAAACTAGTGAAATGACTTGGCCATTCGGTGATACGTATGGTCAACGATCAAAGAACTACGGAAATAATAGAATATTAGCTTATTATCTTAAAAGGCATTGAACAAAATTTGACTGAAAAACCGAAATAAAAAAAAATTGATGTTAAAAGCAAATTAAACTAAGTAATTCAGACTCATGATAATATTAGTGTGTAGCATTCTATTTCAACATAAAATTCAGTAAACATGTCATCTGTAAAACATCATCATAAAATAGAACACTTTATAACATCTTGCTAAAAACATGAAACATTCCCATAGCTTTTCAATCAACAGAATTCTCAGACCTTCTCACGGTCATGAAATCTTACTTGACATTTCATAAAGACAGAAAGCAAACCAAATGCAAACACTTGAAAATTAAACTGTGACCAATGATAAAAGTGACACGGAGAAAAAAATATTCAAATTCCGAGCCCGGATGATTAATGCAGTGTGATTAATGCAAACACTCTCTGTACAGTGTTTATGGTCACATCGACGAAATGTTCGTCATGAAGGCACTTTACATGAATCATAATGAACAGTGACAGTGCACAGAGTTAAAATCTATGATAATATTTATGACTCGAGATCAAGATTTTCGTGAAGATGGGGAAGCCGAACTCAAAACAAGTTCAAAATAGTGGAGATCCGCAAGTGAACATTTTAAACAAATTGGACATCCACGATTCATTACACGAATCTCATGAAATAAAGTTGTTATTAATTTTGTTGGTGGTATGTGTACAGCTAGTTATTACAGTCTACATCTACAGACAGTATAAAGTGGACTCGTATACTATGTAAAGATCACACAGTGAAGTGAATGAGCGGAAAGCGGAAGAAAATTCAACGAAAAATGTAAGACAAAGGACGACGAGAAAACGAATCCGGACCAAAAACATCAACAGGAAGACCCAGAGGAAGTGATACCTTCCTTGATTGTCACATTGGCATATGACAAGCGGAGCAGCAATCCGGTGAGCAAGTTCCAATTGGAAATTCAATTTTTCAATTATTATATTATATCATTGGTGTTTATAAAATTATAAAATTTGTCGATCATTTATTTATATTATCGGTGTTTGAAAATTCTTGAAAGTGTCAATAATTTAATTATATTATCGGTGTTTGAAAATTATTGAAATTATCATTTTTCTTCATATATTTGTCAATGTTAAAACATTATTCGAGATGGACAGTGATTGGCAGGAATTTTTTAAGTTATTGAGTGACATAGGTCAGGGTAAAGGAATCGGTGTTTTTGCACCTAGTAAAACAAAGAACAAGGATCCAAAAACTTGGGAGGAAATGATTGAACGAATCAACGAATTACCGGGAGATGAGCAAATTACTTGGCAACAGAATAAATAAAAAAAAAATGAATGAATGTTTGTTTTTTGTTTATAAAATAATTTAAATTTAAGATAAATGAGTGGAAAAATCGAAAACGAAATAGGAAATTTGATAGGAAAATTACATAATATAAAAAGTAATTTTAAAAAGGCATAATATAAAAAGTAATTTTAAAAGGAGGTACTTTCCTCAGATGTACTATTACAGAAAAAATTAAGTCAACAAAAATTATATATAACAGAATTATTCAAAAACTTCAAGACCACGAACTTATTCTTGATAATAAACATTTCGATTTTTTTTATTAGAGCAGCTCATCTGGAATACGACGAAATTATCTGCTTACTACAGGTAAAATTAAAAAGTTATTTGAAACCGTTATCTTTGAAATAGCCGTCGGTGCAATGTGACGGCAGTGGCACTTATAGTCATTTATATGTCGCCCAGAGTTTACAACGAATACCAAAAACATGGTGCGTTAAATACGATACGACGTCCGTACATATAACTGAATATCAAGAAAATTGTGCTGAAACACAAAAAACGTATAGACGGTATTATTTATGCAATGTGCAAAGAATAGTGCGAGCCAAGAAGAAAAACTAGTGTGAAAGTACCAGGAAGGAAATACGAAAGCGAAAGTTAACCGATTTATCGATTACTTTCCAGACAACAACAAGACGTGACATCGACTGGAGTCAAGGAGCGAGGCATCGACCGACCACAGATAAGTGAAGACAGGCAAATTTTTGTATGATTATATTTTATTATTGAAGCATTAGGAAAATATTCCAACATTTAACCAGACCGGAACGTAATTTGAGAAAGTCTGTTAACAAAATTATAGCAAAAACAACTTTAGGAGCAAATTTAAAGCTAGCTTTGGAACTATATTCTAAATACGTTGATCTAGCAGCATGACAACATGATAGTTCAGATAAAGAGTTTTTGTTTTCTATATTAAAGCAATTTTATTAATTTAATTACAGCAATATTTTATTCAGAACAATGAGTTGCTTAGCAAAGTATACTAGCGGGAGTGGACTTTCAAAAGTGGTGCACCACCAACAGCTGCACCAATTTTGAAAAACTTCTGAGTCAGCAGCAAGAGGCGATTAAGCACAATAAGTCCCTTATGGATGCTAATCACAAGTTAGCATCCGTTCTCAACCAGCTAAACATTACTGGATGCTTTGAGAACATTGAAATGGACATTAATGAGTTAAAGAAGGAAATACAATCTTCTACTCAATATCAAAGCAATATGGGCAAAAAAACTCCTGATGTTGATGAGCTAAAAAATCACATCACGTCACTGTTCGATTCGTCATTGCAGTCGACGAAGGAAAATATGGCCGACTATGCAAAAACACTGTCAACCGACCTCACCAAAGAATTGAACCGAATATGTAATGAATTCGATAAAGTGAGTTTGCTAACAATTGGAATGGCCAACCATTGCGAGGAACACAATTCAAGCCAGAGTGAATCTACCTCAACCGACGCCATCCTGAATGAATTGAAGTTGCTATCCAGCACAGTCAACGCTCTGAAAAGTGACTTGACTCCTACGGTATCAACTCCAAATTTAATGGACGAACTGAGTTCAGAGCCAGTGATACATCCGGAGCTGACTCGCAATGATCTAGATGAAGCTTCAGCTGAAAACGACACAACAACCTGGCGTGTAATGGGGCCAAACAAAGTGTTGTGCTCTGAGTCTAAATACGTAGAACTCAAAAGAGTACAGGAGCAAAAAGCGATGTGTGACCACTACAACACCATTATCCATAGAGCAACAAATATGCTCAGTTTTAGTAAAAGATTTAGTTATAACTTTCAAGATCCTTATACAATTAAAACTTTGTACGTTGCGTATGTCAGATCAATTATAGAATATTGTAGTATTGTATGGTCTCCGTATATGAAATCACATGATTATCGAATAGAATCAATTCAAAAGCAATTCCTTTTATATGCCTTACGCAAATTAGGGTGGACAACATTCCCACTTCCGTCGTACGAGGCGCGATGTATGCTTATAGATACCCAATCATTGAAAAAGCGTCGTGAGTTTGCCATGATCCCATTTGTGAATGATATTGTTTCGCACCGCATTGATCCAACCAAACTATTGTCTTGTTTAAATTTTTACACTCCTACTCGGCAATTGAGAAATCGAAACTTGTTTGCCACCTGTCATCATCGAACAAATTATGCAAAATTTAGTCCAATGAATCAAATGATGTCTGTTTACAATTAGTACTGTGAAACAATTGATTTAGCCATGCCTCGTATGAGCCTAAGAAAATATTTTAGGAACATTAGTTACAATAGAACATAGTTATAAGTTTTTTTAATGTAGTCTACATTATGTTTGACGAAATAAATAAATAGAGGTAAATGGAAACTGCTTGTTATTGACAATTAAGCAAGCAACGATAGTGGCACTAGTGTTGCTATCCAAATTCAATGCACTAGCTGGAGCCCAGGGACATGACATACTGACACCATTGTCAGGAGCTATCATTTCGAGAGATAGTCTTGATGCAATGTATGCAGATCCTGAAATTGCTGCCACATTCCCTAGTGTAGCATACTCAATCTTGTTTATTAATTTATTCATCTCGAAATTCATCTGAAACAATTTCAACATGTTTGGATCAGACCTCACATGTACATTTCATTTAACAAGTCATACATTGCAATTGGACCCAACTGCCTTAGCAACATTACACTCAAGTGCATGCGTAGTCAAATTTATTAACAGACCTACTTTCTTAGCAAACCTCCTTTGAGTTTATTACATGCACATGTTTTCCTTACTTAAACCATAATATGTTTTGGGCACTATTAAACAAAAGCTCAAATTGCCATCCAATACAAGCTACGTGTTCTCATTCTTTCTTGACATACATCCTATGTTATGAGCAGTCATCAATATGCCACCCGAGTAGAAAAGGCATATGTTGTTTTCAAAACATATGTCGCATGGATAACCAACTCGAAAGTGATTGGTTAAGATGGAATTCGATATGTACATACACGCACCTCCCATAATTATAATGTAGTGTAGAAATATGATAATTGTGTAGAGTTTAAGTTTCAATTGTACAAATCTTTAATCTGAAATACAGTTCAATGGTAACAGTCAAACTGGCAAGTTATTGAATATCACGTGCTTCCTGATATACTAAGTAACAACATATTATACTTTTTCACGCTCTCGATACAGCCCCTCGAATGTGTTACTGTTTACACACCGACCTCATAGAAATTAGTTGAATAAACGACACAGTCTACAACCGAATGTTGACCAAGTCAGTTCTTAGTCCGAAATTTCGATACGCCTCATGGCGACCGTGACAGTTAGATTTTGACTATTAGTAACCTGCAGTTTTAACAAAGTGAAAAGTGAAGCGAATATTCTGTACCAATATGATCTAACTAGCAATTTGATCTCATCCTTTAATGCATCCAACCACAAAACACGAAACATGTACCTTATACCCATTACAATTCATTGCTGGTCATACATTTAACACTCCATGAAACTGTAACCCAAATTCCAATCCAACAAAATGCGACCCTTGAAATAACACGATCAGCAACAAAAAAAATCTTTTCCATCTCTATGTTTTAACTACAACCAGATGTTTCCAAAATATTGTAAGTGTGTCATTTTTTCTTCTCCTACATTCAGTTTTTGTCAACACATTTCGGTCCATCGTTAGGTAGCCGTTAGATCATAAGAATTTCGAATAATAAAAAGCATTCTGAAATCAGAGTTCAGTGAGTTAAGTTACCCGAATGTGGCATGCCTTTATACGAAAGCGTAATTAAAATCAATCGAACCACAGTAAACTAATATAGCATACCAACCAACCTAGCACCGATGTAACGAACGAGCGCAAAGTGCAACGCAGGATTATGCAATTGTGAACAGTACATCTGGAAGTCATTCACCGCCGAACTGCATCGTTCTCTCGTCTCGCGGGACGCGAGGGTCGATAGAATGCAGTTCGAAGGAGTCAAATATCAAACAAGGGCATTCAAACCAAGTTAACCAAACGCACTGATAATGCAAGGCCGTGCTATTTTGGATATTTGTCACTCCAGTCTTTTTCATACAATACAATATTTGTCATAACATTGAACCCACAGTTACGAGAAATAAACGGTTCTGATTTTGAAGCTCGACCTTACTAGTTGGCTCTAGCTAAGCATTCGATTACTTTAAAACAAGTGTATTTTCTTATGACCCTGCTGGAAATCTTCAGTTAGGCATTCACACAAATAGAGAAAGTCCTCGCGATACCGCCGCGCTTACATCCCGTTCTTAGCATGTTGTCAGACTCGGAATTCAACATGATCGTATAGTGTACTTGTGATTTAGTGATACGACTAAAGAGTGAATAATCATAGCAAATGGCGACCGTGACAGGACTTGCCAAGATTAGATTTTGGTGAAAAAAAAATTGAGAAACAGGAAAGCCTCGAGTTTTGGGAGCAAATCGATGCTCAAGCGAGGCAAGACCAAATATAGGAGGAAGAACATATTGCCAAGCACAAAAACGGACCATGTGAAGAAAAGTGCTGTGAAAATGGCTAGTGAAGTACTGGCAGAGAAGATATGGTAAAGTAACAATTACCGACAAAGGATTAGTGTTATTCGGTGATCAAAAGCCATATTAATTCACTAACAAGGATGAAAGGCCATATTAATTAACATTCAGAATAGAATACAAAGTGCGTGATGGCCACAATAAGAGAATTAAAAACGGCAATAGTGACACTAGAACGTGCAAGAACGGCAAAGGCGCCGACAAAAGTTAAACGATGTAAAGCAGTAGGAGAACTGCTGAACATTTTATCAGAAACGCAAATGGTCGAAATAATAAATCGCGAAGAACATGAAATACTAGTTAAAGTGACAACAGAAGCAGTGTTTACCCACATTGGCCGGAAATTTGATTGTCTACTCTAGAATAGGGATACAAACCCATATACAGGCAGTGAATAATCGCATTGTTGGTCAAATTATTGGCCTAGTGTACTGAGAGCGATAGGGAAAGTTTATGTACTATGAACAATGGAAAAAACATCATCCAATACACATATGAATACACAAGACTATCACACCGCGATTCTGGAACACCATGAACTTATAATATACATAATTGCAGTGGTGGTCATAATTCAATTGGCGTTAACTCTATACGCGATGCTCAAACGAAGAGAGCGAAAACGTGCGTTTATCCTTGCGAAAAGTATGGATCACATCGTGGATGTGTGAAAATGACAATTCCCTCAGGAAGAGGAACAGTAACGAACAGTTGGAAGCAACGATCGAGGAAACAACGAAAAACAACGGCATCGAAAAGCAGCTTGACTTGCTGCACCCGGAGGACTGACGGCAACAGCATCCAGGAAATTCACCCCTGTGGTTTAAGTAGTAAGTGAAAAATAAGAAATATTTATAAACTTGTATTTTCTAACAAGTATTACATTACGAGGATTGCTTATATTTTTTTTAAATAACTGTGATTTGGATGTGAGTGAATAAAATTTCTAAATACCTTTATTTGCGATGAAAACGATATTTATCATGATGTAGCATATCAGTTTACCCAAATTCGAAATAGTTTCAAATTGTATCATTATCTTCAAGAGCGCTAAAAACATGAAACAAACCAAGCGTTTCCCATGCACAAAATCCTTGTTTCTCATGATTTGAACTATCGATGCCATATGCATAAAGTGCAACGCGCTAACATAACCACTTGATAATAATTAATAGTCATCTTTTCCATAAAGCACTTGAGGCAATGACCCACGTCATTGGCACCTCAAAGATTGTAAAAACTCTTTCCCATGCGATCGATCAATACACAGCGTAATTCGATCCTCCTTATGTCTTAAGCGCATCGGTCCGACGACATATGTGCGCAACGATTATGTACGCGTACACATTACATTCCTTTTTGCTTCACGCTGATTGGCCTTCAACAAAAAGTCAAACTTGCTAACTCCAAGCTCCTCCCTCAACAAATATTTGTTCGACTCGATGTAACAATTTTTGAAATTAATAAAATCATTCTAAGTTCAACTCTCAAACAAGAAACATGTTTACTAATGTGACGACCCCTACTACTTAAATTCCTCAGTCAGTGGTAAATGTTGTCAGTCGTTAAAGGTCTCAGTCAGTGTTAAATTCTCAGTCAGTGGTAAATTAGTTTAGTCGTTAAACAGTTCAGTCCGTGGTAAATTTTGCAAGTCGTTAAATAGTTCAGTCAGTGGTAATTTAAGCAGTGGCTAATTTGTTCAGTTATAGATTTGAAAAACATAATGTATAGAAAGACATAAAAATAGATATTACAGGAGAAGAATTATGCCTCCTTAAAAAGGATATTATGAGAGAGGAAAAACACCCTCCAGAAAATTAAACACTAAGGGAGTTCATTTATAGAATTTTGTATTGATCTGGATACTTAAAGTTATCCAAAAGGGAAAAGTGTACAAAAAACTGCAAGATCTACCAAGTTAAATAAAAGTTAGAACTCAACCTGCTACTTTCAATTGAAAGTGATCTTTCAAGTACACTTTCAACTCATTGGGTAGGGGGTAATGTGACGATCCCAACTACTTAAATTCCTTCAGGAGGATTCGTCACAATCTTTTATGCGGAGTCAGTTTACCTTGGCACCGACCCGCGCTAGAAAAGAGTTTTTCGCCCAGCAACAGGGTTTTGTTTTTAAGTCTGATTACTTTTGCTTTTTAAGCAAAATACAGCACTTGGCAAGGTTCCAAATGTGCCGTCAGGAGAGAGAGTAATTAAATGTAGAGAAAGAGAGAGAAAATTGTCAATTCTACTACAGGTTAGCTGTAAGTTAATTTTAAGTGAATAAAAGGGTCTTGATTGAACCCCAACGCGGTGTGTATGCGTTTTAATTAATTACAAAAAGAAAACCAGATAATAGATACGAGTAGTAATATTCTAGTAATAAGAAGGAGTTTAGATGTGGGATACATAATATCCTCGAGTGAGTTTGAAAATTGTAAGAGGCTACGAGATATAAAGTTATGCCACATTAAGAAGGCACAAGATAATTTGTAAGAGAGTGAATTTTGTCTTACTGAATTGTTTTACAAAAACTCATCGGATAATTGCAACACGAAAGTTTTGAAAACTAACCATGTAGTCTGGATGGCAACACTTATGCTTAATGTTTGGATGTACGTACACTCTGAAAAATCTTCACGTCATATTTACCTGAAAACGAATGTGGTTCTCATCCACCATACTTTTCACGTAAGAGTGACCTGAATGATAAGTAACCTGAACAAATTTTAGTTTCCTTGAGTTACGTGATTTATCCGGTGACTCTGACTGGCTCTTCCAGTACTAATGACGTGAAGCTTGAAAGTAGTTACGTGTTTGATCAGGTGAACCTGACGTGATTTGTACGTACTGGTTACGTGAAATTTTAGTGAAAGCTACAAGACAGCAGGTAACCACTACATGTTTTGAAATGTATTGCAATATTATTATTAAAATGTATTGCAGTATATTGGAATGAATACAAAAATGAACAGGGATTGCCCATAAAAGGGAATCTTTTTCGCGTTGTTGATGCATTGATACATTGAAATGCCGTCATTTGGTCATTGCGCTTTGGAGTTACCGCAGAAACACTTTTGAAGAAAAAAAAAGTTATCGGCGGATGTTGAATGGAATTTATCAGATTTGTTGAGAAATGATGTCAATGACAACCAGTTACTTGCTCGAAAATTGCTAATATTGCCGCTGTTAATTAATCAAAAAGTAGTGGAACAAAGACTACAAATTTTATACTAACGCGACCGGAAAACTGTAGCTCTAGACTTCCATGCAGCTTTCTTTTCTTCCACATCATTTTTCAACGAATCTAATAAATTTTAACCAACTTCCGTGGTTTTTTTTCCAAGGAGGGAAAATGCAGGCACGGAAAATATCCACCAAGATGCACCTGAAATATCACTTACCTCCGCGAAGCCTCATTATGTTTAGGTTATGTATCTGTCATTCTTGTTTACAATGCAGATCTTACGCAAATGCCGAAGCTGCAATCACACTAACACAATCTCACTTAAATTGTTTACGTGGGCATACAGTCATATTCGCCAAGATTTTTAGTAAAAGTTACGTGAATTTCAGGTGAGCATTACTAACGTCACGTAACAATCGTCGTTTATTCAAGACAGACGAGTTACGTGATTTTTCACGTGAATATGACGTGATGATTTTTTAGAGTGTAGCTCCTTCATTAACACAATTGAACATTTCACATGGTCCAAATGTAACCAGTGTCAATATTCAAGGAACAGGAAAAAATACAAATTGAATTGGGCATGAAGATACAAACAAACCAAGTATCTATTTCATATTTTGAGGAGGAATACATCAATACAGAAATATGGGTTTACCAACCGGAATTTAATTTGACAGAATATACCACAGGTAATCCTGAATATAATAACATACCAGTACTGAAAGAGTCGTCACGATTGTACTCATTTTTAGACAAAAAGCGTCTTTTTGACCAATGCAAAACTAGTAACTATAGTTTAAATATAGTTCATGGGAAAACGCTTTTTTATTAATTTTTAACCGTAGCAAAGTGTAGAGAATACTAAAAATCGTTCCGTGTGATGAAATAGTGTACAAGTACCCAATAAAGAATGTCGATCGGACAGTAAATAACAATGGGAAAAACCAGTTAAAATCAAATCAGCGGTTACGCATAATGCGGATCCTCAAATCAGAATCATATACAATCAAGAGTGGCATAGTGAGATATTGGCACTACGCGAATCGTTAATTTATTTAGTTTTGGGCACAGCTGTTAATAACGCTATATTTCATCCTCAAAAAACGTAAACGAGCCTTCAGATTGGCTAAAAGCATGAACAACTTAACAGAAGTTTGAACGCAAGCGAGCCTTCGGAATGGCCAAAAGCATGAACAGCTTAACAGAAGTTCGAGTGTTTAGTGACTAAAGTGACTAATTACCGTTAGAAAAAAAATGTACACTAATTCTCGTTATTTCGCCAAAATAGTGTTCAAGAAAAGTGCAGAGACTTTCCTTAATTGAATTAGGGAACAGTGATAAAAATGATAATAAACGGCGTTATAAGAAGAAGGTGCACTTGCGCCATGATAACTGAGTCAGCACCATCACCGCCAGACGACATCGGACACCTAAGGAATGCAGCCACTGTGGACAACGTGACCATCGGACCATCGTCACTAGGTGCGAGGTTAGCACAATTAGGGAAACAGGCAGGGCAACTAGGACTCTGAAGTAAAATAATAAGTTAGTTGTGTCTTGACTCCCAACGTGTGTAGATCTATCCTTTTTTAAAAAGAACCTCCAGCTCGATGAGCTCTTAAGTGGCGTAGTCGGTAGGATGGCGGTTTTTCTAAGTATTTTAGTATAGTACCATCCGCGAACGAATATCGTGCGATTCGTGGCAATAAGTGCGAAGAAAAAATCCGTGATCCGTTTTTCCTCTGTAGCATGTATAACATTATCCAAATAGTTGTGAGAGACTTGAAGACCAGATTATCCATTTACATTTCAATAACCCTACGAACAAACATGTGGTAACAATTAGTAGAAGACCACACTAGCAGTCAATTACCCCGCAGAGACAATTCTTACGCAAAGAAAACCCATATGCATCGGATGCATAAATCAGTTCGATGGCACCAAACACTTTATGCAATAATGGCCATTTGCCTAGCTCAAATTACAATGCGACCCAAGCGCACTGTCGTGCTGTTACCAGGGCGCACCAAATTTGCCTTCTCCTTTAATTCTTTTCTTCCACATCGAAACTGACTTCAAGTGCCTCCCGTAGGTGAGCTGTAGTTTAAGACCCGACCAATAAAGACATTCTCAGTTCAACTTTCAAACTGAACGCGTCATTCTTGCGGAAAGAACTCCAGTGCAATATAAACCTCATGATGTAAAGTTAAAACATTACAGAGACACGATGATCGTACACCGGGAGATATACCTTCTTCTCATTACCTCATACTTCACCCTTATCCATCCTAAATCCATCCAAATCCACGATATAACAAACAACGCAGGAGCGTTGATACTCCAAAAGGGGGACGAAAGGATTGTTGCAGGATATAATATGCTACTACACATGATAGATTTTTCACAATTTGAACTTTCCCTTTCTATTATAGAAAATGCTATTGGTCAAATTGTTAACATTTCCAGCGATTTTTCAAAAATAATGCAAATCAAATTAAGAGAAATCAAATACATTTTGTATACACTTCACACAAAACCGAAAAGAAACAAGCGATCGATTAACATTCTAGGTAGCGCAATTAAATATGTAACGGGAAACTTAGACTCCGAAGATTTAATATTTATTAATTCTAATTTCGATGAAATAAGAAAATCAGAAAATACTTTTGTCGACCAAAACAATAGACAGATTAAACTGAACACAAAATTCGAAAACAGGCTAAATCTCATCAATGACGAAATAAAAAACAATCAAAATGTTCTTAAGCAAGTCATTAGCACCGATAACATTGTAATTTCAGAAAACCAAAAAATATTCATAATTTTTCAATTAGATAGCTTTTTAGCAACTTTGAAATCTATAGAATATTCAATCATGCTTGCAAAAATAAATATTATTAGTAAACTTATTTTGACTTCAAATGAGATTAATACCATAGCACAGGAGATTTTTTTGTCTTTATTAAGGAGACTTTCAGCCCTAGGCTGGCTCGTCTCCGAGCACAGGAGATTACAAAACAGGGACTAGAAATCAGTGACCTAGCTGACGCCATCAATTATCTGTCCACCACCGTCTTCTACCGAGGTTCAACACTTATCATCAGGGTAAACATTCCTCGGCTTTTTCCCACATCTTACAAAAGAGTCATTATAGAACCCCTACCTATGTTAAACCGAACAGCAAAGATTGCCCACCATTCAGCATTTATCAACCCACAAGAAATACTGGCCATTCCATCTAAATGTCAGGAAAACAATCATATTACAATATGCGAAAGGAAACAACTGATTGCCATCACCCATGACCCATGTGAAGCTCCACTTTTACGAGAACAGCACGGAAAGTGCTACTTATCAGAAAAACCTACGGCAACAGAAACAAGGATGATATCCCCAGGTATGTTGTTGGTGATAACCGTTCACCAAGACGTAACAATCAACAGCACCTGCGATTTCAGTGCCAGAACGTTGCCCGGAATACATTTGGTAACATTCCACAATTGTTCGTTATACGTCAACAACGAACTTTTCGAAAATTTCGAGCTTCAATTTCAACATCCAACAATTCTGCCGTTGCAGTCGACCAAAATCAAACCATTACAAATTGATCGACACGTTAACATTTCTGAGTTGCAAGAACTCAACTTTCGCAACAGGCAACACTTGGAAAAACTGCATTTGAAACACCAACACCACCGATTCATCAAATCCGGAAAATTGCTCGGGACGAGCAAAAGTTAAGGGGAGCAGTTAAGCACGAGGCTTCAAATATCCCTCCAACGGATGAATCACCTGACGCAGCTAAAAGAAGGTGCACTTGCGCCATGATAACTAAGTCAGCACCACCACCGCCAAACGACATCGGACACCTAAGGAATGCAGCCACTGTGGACAACGTGACCATCGGACCATCGTCACTAGGTGCGAGGTTAGGAAAATTAGGGAAACAGGCAGGGCAACTAGGACTCTGTAGAAGAATAATAAAGAAGTTGTGTCTTGACTCCCAACGTGTGTAGATCTTCTATAACTGGAAGGGCATGAGGAACTACATAACGAGCATGAGCTCAAATTAACAATCATACTAGTGATAGTAGGCCTCTATCTCGCTATTACTGTTTACAAGGTCTATGGAAAGCACGTTCGCACTCAAGCTCTAAAAGCAGCCAATTTGACAATTTGAATCGTGCAAAACCAAATTTATATAATCGAAAACACAGTGGCTACCCGGCAACATGGAGCGTCCACAGTAGGAGTTTGAAGCAACTAAAGATGTGCATCGCTGCAAAGCAAAACCAAAGATTCGTCAACAGAATGCTAATTAGACTAATGTAAGAAAATTTTGATTTATAACCAGATCGAGTGCAGAAATGAGTAAAATAATAGACAAGTTAGAAATTTTAATTAGTACAATTCTTCAAATTATGTTGAATTTGAAAAAAAAACACCCCAAAGAAAATACATAAATTCACTTTAGAATAAAAAGCAAGAATAATTGGGAACACTTATAATAATATTATTGACTTATTGGCCAAATTTGAAAGTAATCATTTCAATTTTCTCATAAAGGCAGATCGTCTCGAATTTGACGAAGCAAATAACTTATTGCAAAGTAGAACAAAAATGGGTGAACCCCAATCAAAAGTGTCACAGACTTCAGGGGATCCACAGGTCCGAATAATGAATCAATTTGAGGTACATGAATGCAAACTGTCCGTGCAAATTGCATCAGCATTATATAAGCTGCATACAATACATACAAGGAAACAGGCAATGAAGGCAGCAAAGTCTGTCGTAAATCTAAACAGTGTTTAATTCAATTGTTAATTAAACTTTACATGAACTATCCGTTAACCGTAGTTGAAACAGTTTGAAATCCGTTGCGTTAGAAGAACCCGGAAAGTGTGCGGTAAGACAATTCGTGGAGTGACCAATGATTATTTCTTCAAACGGTCAGAAAAGGGCTTCTACCTTCCCTTATTAAAACACAGTGATACAAGAAAAAAAACAAATAAAAAACGACATAGGAGCACCCTATTGCAGAGAAAAACAACAAATTCCGATGAAGAGCTGATCATCCCCCACGGCGCATGAACGAGTGCTGTGAACCAACGTGGTGCTCCAGGAAGAGTAAGTGGCAAAAATGCTGATATTTATTTTATTTTTAAAGATAGTAAATGAGTGGTATAGAAGATTCAATCGAAAGGAAAATAGGTTGTATGGTGGATGTATAAAATCAAACTTAAGAAAGGCATCAAATAAAAGATATCTTAAATATACCTTAGATTTCAAACTTCGCTTCATTCGCCAAACATATAATAGTATAGTAGAAGAATTAGTAGAATTTAAATCGTGCATTGAAAATACTCATTTCAACTTTTTAGTAAAAGCAGCTCGTCTAGAATTGGACATGTCGAAGACACGAAGCTCGTTTATTGTGGATTGTGGCTTGAATAAAGTCAATCTTTGACCAAGAACTAACTCTTGGTCACTTGGTCCGAACCGGAGGTTACTTTTCGAAGCCCTCCCTAGTTCGGATACCGGCTAGATTAAAAGAAAGCTTTCTCCAATCAAAGGCACGGTGCCTCCGTCACATGGCATACCGTGACAGTTAAACTTCCAAAACGGGAAATTCTGTCTCTGTGCGTTCGCGCGCGCAGTTCTGTGTTTTGCGCGAAGTGAGTAACGAAACTCGCCGTGTTGTCAAGTAAAGGTGAAAGTGAACTCACGTAAAAAAAAATAAATGGGCTGGTGGAAGTACACCAAGTCAGGTTGGATCTTAACCCCATAAGTTAAATTAAAAATGGAAGTACACCAAGTCAAATTGGATCTCAGCCCTATAAGTCAAATTAACACAAGGCAGTCATTCATCGAAGAACAAAACTGCCACCAAAGCATCAGCACAAATTGTGCGACAATTGAGAGACCCAAACCATAACATCCAGAGGAAATCGATCAGCAGAAATCATGCGATAAGTACGATCGCACCACCCAGCACACAGTCAGCGGCGCACCCAACCAACGTAGCAACAATGTGGCCATTTGGAGACGAGGAAAACTATGTTTAGACAAGAAACTGGAGCTAATAATGCTACTAAGTGAATAATGCCCTAACAAGTGAAAAAAAAAACAAGAAAAATGGGCTCAGAAGAATCAAAATCGACAGTGCAACATAATGGAAATAGTCATATTGACATCATCAATATGCAAGGCGAACATTCCACGAAACAGGATCACAACACTTTATTATTGTGGATAGTTTTGGCTATTTCCGTAATAAACTTTATTATCTGTGTAACGAACGAAATGAGAAAAATGCTAAACAAAAAGGCTATGAAGAAGGCACGATCCTTAGTAGAGCTCTCAAAAGTAAAGTGCAATTAGTGAATAGATAGTGAAATGGAAATAGAAAATAGAGAACATTGTACATTAATGTTAACGGTATCGATACTGGTAGGGTACCAGTTGTTCCTACAGTTACGGGAGGAATTCACCGGAATAGTACTATTAAGGTGAGAATATTCAAATGAAAAAACTATAACTAAACTATGAAAATAAAATTTTAACAAATCTCAAGAAAAACCCTAAGGAAAAAGAATATTTAAACGAATTTCCGGAGAAGCCCTAAATGAAATTAATACTTTATTAACATTAAATGAGAATTAAATTAATACTTCTTAATACATTTTTTTAGAACTTCAACAGACATATTATTCGCTGATTTACGAACATCTTAAAATATCCTCAAAAAGTTGTTTCGGTTTTGCTTGTGTAATTTATTTTATTATTAAACTGAAACGAAAACATACCAGTAAAATGGCTGGAGAAATTATAAAGATAGCTTCGTCTCTCACACCTCAGTATGATGGGTGCGGAGAAAAATTGAACAGCGTTGTTGCTGCACTTACTGCTTTGAAACAGGCGGTAACAACTGAAACACAGGCACTAGCTGTGCACATTATTCTTTCAAAATTTGAAGAAAAAAATGGCAAGCTCTACGGTAGGGAGTAACCCAGCGAACATTGACGAAATAATAACCAATCTAAAACAAAAATGTAAAACAATCGTATCATATGATGTTATATTTATTGGCAAAAATGAACACAATTGGCCTTTTGAACAAACTCACAACCGAAATAGAAGACATTTACATTTTTTTTTTTAAATTTTATTTAAGACACTTTACACTATTACAGTGAATTCGTGTCAAAAGACCAACTTACATACCCAACTACAAACAGATTCATTCTCAGACAGACGAAATTCAAAGTCAGGTAAACAAAATGTTAGACGACAATATAATAGAGCATTCTAAAAAATGGGTTGCTCCTATCTTCTAGTTAAGCAACGTACTAGATTAAGCCGATAGGTTAGCTGTAAGCAAAGGAAATTTAAAAAAATGCAGATGATCGACAACCATCGTGAAAACTAGAGTCAACTGTCAGTGTGTCTTATTTACTTTGATTTCGACAACGACTATGGAAACTAAGTGCAAAAGACACACAAAACAGATGGCCTGAATTCTTTCGTTTATCTTTTCGGCAATACACTTTACATTAATACACTTAACAAAGCTACGCGATTGGTTGACTGCAATTTACAGAATAGCCAGTTAGGTTACCACCCATTAATTAACTGTGTAGAGTTTAAGTTTCCTAGATGTAAGATGATTGAAATAAATTCATTCTTTCGGAACCTCTTGACCAGACGAGGACTGTTACGCGAACCTGTTTTATCAATGTAGAAGAAAGCTATCACATGGCGACACGTGAAGCAGTCCTAAGATTTTAAAGTGAAACAGTTTGCAAGTTAAACCAGTAAAGTTGAAAAGTGTTAACCATGGGAAACAACTCAAGTAAAAAGGAAAGCCCTGAAACACTCGGCGATCAAACTGTGACCATAGTCGAAAATCAAGAAATACACACGGAGCTGCATCAGCAGCATGCATGGAAACTCAACTTAATTTTGTTGATAGTGTCGATTCAAGTCATATGGCTAGTTGTGAAAAACGCCATAAAACTAGTGAATAAATTTGTGACAAAAGCCGCGAAAAAAGCAGTATTTGCTCAAACGGTATAAAACACAAACAGTATGGATGGTGAAAAGTGCAACAGTGAATAAACATCGTTATGGAATCAACGGGGTGCATCACGCCACGCGATGCACCAATCAGAAGCTAGGTGTAGGAATGTGCTTGGTAGGCAGAATTAGGCTATAAAACTCGAGTGCCAACGTGGCTCGCTCTCTTTACTTGTTCATTAAGCAGTGTGTAGTGTAGTGGTCTTACGTTAATAAAGTGTTTCGGTATATTAAAATTAGTTTTTAAAAACGCTTAACGGTATCCAAGATCCCTAACTGGTGTCAGAAGTGGGATCCGCGAGTGAGGTGTTAAAATAGTGATTGCATCAACCGCTCCAGAAAAATCCAGCAACGGAAACAAAGGACGAACGATTGCTGTCCGCCGCACAACGCATCTTTAAATAGTCATTAATAAACTGTAAGTACAACTCAATTTCTTACACCGTTACACGCTTTTACAAACCATGCCAAACACACGCCATTCAGACGAGATTGAGCAGCTCAAGGCACTAGTGCATGAGCTTAAGAGACAGGTATCGTCTCAGCCCGATAACTCGCAACAGTCAGAGATTGACGCGTTGAGAGATGAGCTAGCGGGGCTTAGGGCACAGATTGTGCCGCCTACACAGGCACAGGGCGGGGACGCTTTTTCAAATGAAGGCGATGAAAATCAAACCAAATGAAAGCACCAACGACTACTGCGATAGTGTTCAATCGTGCTACACCAAATAGCACCAAATTAAAAGCTCTTTATGTGAGTCAACAAATTCCTACCTCTGTAGCCGATAAGATGGCAATGAAAGTCGGAATAGACACTTTGATTGGAGGAATACATAATGAGGAAGTGAAACTTATTCTAAAGGCTGGGACTGAGCGAAGCAATTGTAAAAGTCAATGAAAATTCTCATCAAGGGTCATTTCGGACAACCCAAGTGTTGACATATTCCAAACAAAGAGGACAAGCAAACCGGGGATATACAAACAGAGTTAACAGAGGGGGATATAGGTATGCATATAACCAAAGTGGACAACAAAACTACAATAATGATCATAATAATCACGGTAATTTTTATAAATCTGGGGTTAACAGATTCAGAAATAACTTCCCGCAGAGAAACAATCAAAATTAAGGAATTTCCGAGGTAGACGAGGTAATGCCCGGCATGTCTTCAACATGCAATCTGAACAACTACAACCAAACAACCAACCGATACATTATCGACGATACTCGTCGAATGGACCAAACACTGCTCAATTTTTTTTCCATCACGAGTGGTTGACGAAGGCGGTTGTGTGTCGTTGCGCTCCGCAAGTATTTAATTTTTTTTTTCTCGTCGTGTAGCCACTCGTATCGCGGCGTCTTAACAATTTTTAAACATTTAAACTTGACGTGATAAATATTTTTTATTTTACATACCCGTGCGTTCTCCTCGCGTTCAACTTTACCCCGCCGTGCTTATGTTTTAAATATTTTGACCTGACCCGCGCGCATTTCCCGTTTAATTGTGCCGCAAAGTGACAATTGTGCGCAAAGTGACAATCACTTTTTATGGCGCTGTTATAGATCCTGCAAACGCACCTTTCATGCAGCATGCATAGGCGTCCAAAGGAATCACGAAGAAGTGTTACGCACTTTTATGCTGCCTCTCTGTAATAATTGCCAAGAAAAGTTCGCGCAAGAACTCAATCTAAATAAATTATAAATGTCTCTGAAAAACAATTCTGAGAACATTGAACACACATTAGTGGCAAATCATAAGGTGCTCACAAATTTTGAGACTTTAAACAACACACACGATGAGGCGATTGCTCACGTCGAAACAATGCTTACCAACATTGAGTGGGGCGTCATCAATGTCACCAACAACAACAGAGCATACGCTACAGAAATTAAAAACAAGCTATCAACATTTTTGGACACACCTCCTCCGGACGACCTCATAGTAGAAAAGGCGGTTAAATCAGCTACAGCAGCAGCAGTGAAGGCGATGGAAACAACAACAATTTCAATAAGCCTTATTCCACAACTAATAAATGACCTCAGAAGCGACCTGGTGCCATCTTCCCTAGTCCTCACTGAATCAAAAAAATTGGATGAATTAGATGAAGTGAAACATGTTTCTGCTGCTGTTTCCAACTTAAGTAACAGTGCAGAAATAAATTCACCTCCTTTACACAACAGTTTGGCAGACGAGCTATATGACCTTTCGACTGAGCTGTCTCAACAACAACAAGAACTGCATCAACACCAACAACATCAACAACAAGAACAGCAACAACAATCTTTCCAAGACTCCAACCCAAGTAACATTTTAAGTTTTATAACGCTCTTGAAGACCATAATTTACTCTTCAAGAGTGTTATAAAACCAGCATAAAACCAAAATGTTACTAGGGAATGAACGGCAAAAGGCATCAGAACATCTACAACAACAACAAAATCAACAATCCAAGCAAGACGTGACCAATAATGCAATCATGGACCTGTTTGCCGAGCGTCGAGCCAAATTCTCTAAATTGAGCAACGAAGCTCAATCGAAAAAAGACCTTTCCTCCGCTGGTTGGCGAATGCTGGGAAATAAATGGTATTGGAAGCCAGACTGGTCGACATACGACAAGAAGCTGAATAGGCAAAAGCTCCAAGAAAAAGACGTTGATAAGGCTAGACAACGAAGGAAACGAAGAAAACAACAATCCGTTCGTATTAGCAACAAACCACCTGCAACTTTCAAAGATCATACTCAAGGACACATGGGTAAAG